>NW_004524770.1:3323270-3339093 GCF_000260255.1 Octodon degus | reverse complement strand
AGAGAGAGAGAGAGAGAGAGAGAGAGAGAGAGAAGCAAATAACAAGACCGTTTTTGCACCAAGATATTTAAATTCAGCTGGTCCTAAGGTGGCAGGTAAAATCGTCCCAGGCAACTTGAATGCACAGGCAAGGCTGATGGTCCCAAGCCTGCAGTGTGGCCAAACCTCTGTGGCAAATCAATTTCTGCAGACATCTGGGATTGTGGAAATCTCTGATTATTCTGTTTCTCTGCACAGTCTACCCTGGAACCCACCTCAGATGTTACACTTTACCAGTAATGTCCTCACTCCATCACCCTCGAACCTGACAAGCCGCATAGCAAACAGATTTCAAAGAGGACAAATTATGGGGGCTGACTGGCCACCTGACTGAGGAGGCAGCATCCACTGCTTCAGAGCTTGGCAGTCCCAACCTTACCTTGCAAAGCGACTTGGAGTCCCAGATCCTGGACAGGCACTCATGGGGCCATGCTGGGATGTCCTGTTCAAATCAGGCACCCAAGATTGCAACAAAACAGCCCCTGTTAGCAGCAGCTCGCGTGCACTAAGCTGCTGGGAACCGCTACACTGAGCCACAAGCCTGTGTACTGACTCTGAGGGTGAGGCTGGTGGGAGAACAAACAGGAAGGGAGGTCACCCGTGCCATTTCTCGGTTGGCCAGTCATGGGAGATGTCTGTCACTCCCTAGGCCTCACGGGACGGGCTGCCATTCCTTGTGTCCGAGGCCCATTCCTACCTCTCTGCCCTGAATCCCATCCTTCCTCAGTAATCTAGATCCTCAGTTACACTTTCTTCCTTCCAGTAACTCCCACCTCTTGGTTGCTATCTCGTTACTGCTGTGCATGCTGGGACAAGACACCAGCACCAGAAGCTCGGCGCAGGAGGGGTTGATTTGGGCTCACGTCTTGAGCCTGCTGGTTCCAAGGCTGGACTGCACAGAGGAGCAGCTGCCCATCTCCTGAGTCCCAGGAAGCAGAGAACAAAAGCAGAAGCCTGGAGGGAGATAAACGCTCCAGGCCACGCCCCCAGGCCACGCCCCTTCAGGCCACACCCGACACCACCCCTCAAGCCACGCCCCCAGACCCCACCCCTTCAGGCCACACCTTGTCTCCTAAGAGCAAGTGGGCTATAGGCACCATCGTTCGATCGGGTTCCGGAATTTTCACCCGAAAGTTCCCCTGCGAGTGCCCGTGGCATCTGGGGGACATCTATCTACATAGAAACTGCAACGATTGCCGTAAACCAATCCTGCCTGTGTAAGCATCGCATCGGTCTCCCTAGTGTAAGAACCTGAAGGAGTAACTAGGACTGAGCGGTACAACAGAGCGTGAGAAAGGGCAAGACTCTGCCGCGGGAGGAGAAACTGGGAGGAGGGAAGGGAGGAAAGAAAGAAGAAAGAAAGGAAACGGTGTTTCCTGTACACACAGCACAGCTTGGGTCGGTGTGCTGTGGGTTGCTACTGGTCTACTGAAAGGAATACCTAATGCTTCAAAGTATTTTTTCTTCTTTTTAATTTTTGGACCAATTTTGTATGCTTATATCTGGTAATCTGATCAACTAATTTGGAGACAACGGTATGCAATTTTAATGACTGTTGAATTCCTATAATTTTGTTTAATGAAATTCTGTATCATTTCTATTTTTTAAATAGTTTTATTCTCTTTACAAAATAAAATAAATGCAAAAGCAGTCGTCACAGTATTCTCTAGCCCTTACCTGTCTCTGTCGGCCCTCTTAGTGGCAAACAGAGCCTCAGGGCTTCCTCGCCTCCTTTCTGCTCACTGCAGCCCGCCCCAGCCCCCGCTCCTCCCACCATTGCACTGGCTTGGCTGAGGCCCCCTCCCTGGCAGCCTAGCCCTGGTGTCCTGTGCCACCCATGCCCACGTGGCTCCCAAGCACCGGCTGCTCCTCGCCGGCCAGCCCGCTCACCCTTGCCAACCTGGCTTCCAGTTTCGCCGTTCTCTGGCATCCGTCTTCACTCTCTATCTTTATTCATTTCTCCCTCTTCTTCCCCTTACTTTTTCTTTCTTCCCTAAGGGATCCTGCCCTCTTTGTGCTTTAAATTCCTGACTATAAACTGATGACTCCCCAAAACAGCTCAACCTGTGCTCTTCCACAAATGCTCAAAACTCCCCCTGTCTGACGCCCCTTGAGAGCCAGGCATGCCGCCAGCTGTCTCCCCGTCATCCCCATCCTGGCAGGGAGCACCATGCACACACGGCATCACCCAGACCCTGCCAGCCAAACTCCCCTCCTCACTCTCGGCCTCTCCAGTCCTCAGCTCCCTCAATCAGCCTCCCCCATCTTAGTTTTCACCCCTGAATATTCCTCTGTCCCTTCAGTGGCCTTCACCCCTGTAATCTGATATTATTCCAAACAGTACAAAGTGTATATCTTCTCATCTCCTTTTTTCTTTTTTCTTTTTTTTTCAGAACTGGGGATTGATCTCAGGCCCTTGCACTTGCCAAGGAAGTGCTTATTCTACTGAGCCATCTCCCAGGCCCCTCATCTCCTTTTTTCTAAAGACAATTCATATCCGATCTTGCATGGCTCATAAGAACCCCCCAAGTCTCATTCTCATCCATCCGTGGATTCTTCTTCTCCATCTCTCTGCATGGACCAGGGTTCACTAACCTCGCTCTTTTGTCTCCGTCAACCCCAACCTTTGCCTTCCATGGGTATATCGTCATCAATGTCATCATCACCATCATCATCATCACCGAACCCCCGATTCTCAAAGCCAAGCACGGTTGCCACCTCATGACAGGCACCAGAGAAACGTCTATGGACCAGATAAGCGTCGTGCTCTAAACCTCCGCTTACTCAGGTAGCTGCTGGGCCTGATGAGAAGACCTCGAACTTAGGACGATTCTGGGGAGGTGTCACTTGGCAATGCCACAAGTACTGGGCATGACGCTGGCACTGCGTGCTGACAGCTGGGACCGGGGAGGTGACAATGGTGATGATAATGAATTGATCGGGTATAACAGGCCTGGGGTAGCACCCATCCTACGGTAGATGATTGAGTAAAGTCACGACAAGGACATGCAGGGTCTTACAGGGTGTGAAGATGGGGCTCACATGCAGGCGTGCAGGGAGCTGGGTCTGTGTTCACGTGGAAAGGACACCCCGGGCAGGCGTGGACCGCCCCAGTTCTCTCACACCGTCTCTGTGCTCCCAGCACGTGGCCACTCCTCTGCGGACCTCCATTTCCCTGAACATGAAATGGGCACGCTGGTCCAGAAAGCTTCCTAATTCTTTTCCAAAGCTGCCTGGGAGGGTCACTGGGCCCTTTCAGGGGTCCTTGTGGAAGGGCTGGTCAAGCTGGCACCCCAGCTTAACCAAAAGCAGCTCTCATTCTATGTTCCTAGATTAAACTGAGGAAGAAAGACTCTGTGTATGAAAGCCTAATGGTAACACATCAGGGGAAGGACTGAGGAGATGTTTGTTTCAGTCAGAACTCTTGGTGTTGCTGGGGCAAAAGCCCAATGCAAACCGCCTCGCCATGGAGAAATCCCAAGCACCTGTGGCTTGGCCCAGGATCAGTTCTGGGTGGCTCCTTGTGTCCCTCCACCTGTGGCCTAGCCATCTCAGCATGCTCCTTCCTCCCAAGTGGCAGGGCTGTCTCTGCAGGTGGAGAGACCTGGGACAGCAGCCCTGGGTGGGTGCTGAGGCCCTCTGGCTGCACTGAGGTGGTCGCATGCCTACCCCACATGCAACCACTGCACCTCCAGGCTGCGTCCACCCCTGCGGGCCCTGCACCCCACCTCCAGGGGAGAGGACCTGCTATCGTGGGCAGTGTGGGCCAAGAGGTGCGAGGGCTCGGATTCTCGCTGGGACTGGAAGTCGGTTCTCAGCAGGCTAAAGAAGTGCTTGGAGCAAACTGAACCTCAGACAATCTGAAGCTCAGACGACGTTAAACCCTCAGAACATCTAAATCCCCTCAAGGAACTTCAGTGAAAATTGCTGCTTCAGCTCCAACCACCAAATAAAACATCATCCTGAGTGACACTTCACCTCTGGACTGTCCCTCCGATAAAAGAATTTAAACCGAAGTCTAGAGGACCTCGGAAAAGCTGGCTGTTCTTTGCTGCACTCCAGCAGGGTTCACAACACCGGGAGGAGAGAAGCAAACCCACCAGAGCACCGGCATCTGCACCGCGCGGCATCTGCACCACGCGGCATCTGCACCACGCGGCATCTGCACCATGCGGCATCTGCACAGCGCGGCCGCGACGTCCTCCCCGCGGGGCCGCCGGCTTCCACTCTTATCCCTCTGTCTGGGAGATGGTGACAAGCCTCTGGCCCACTCCAGGGCTCCCTCCCCATTACACACTCGCTGACCTGGAATATTAGTCTTTTGTGTGCTACTCTATCAAAAGCTCTCTTGAAGTCCAAGTAAATTATAGCCCGGCCTTCTGCTGGTGACTCTTTGTGCTATTTCCTCGAGAAATTCAATCAGATCAACCAAGCATGTTTTTCTCGGGAGCACAGGCTCACTACCTGTAATTAAGCTAAGGCCGAGGCACCCCCGCTTGGCGCGTGGGGTTTGCGTTCTGCTCTGGCTCCCTCGGAAGTGTGCAAGCAAGCAAGCTCTGAGCGAGGCAGAGGTGTCTGAGCTCTTCCCAGGGTCTGTTTCCTCTTCTTCCTGTGCGTCTTTGCGTTGAACCTGGGACAGTGACTTCCTTGGAAGGGAAAGAAAACACCTGGAATGCGGAAGCTAAGGTTCAAGTCCAAATTACTCCCATGCCTCTTACCAACCGCATCATCCTGGACAAGCCAGCAAAGATTTCTGAGCCCCTGTGCCCTGCCTGTCAACTGGGGACGACAGTGATGCCTCACTTGCACGGTTGTTTGTGGGAGTAAGGAGTTAGTTAAACTCTGCAGCGCAGTGGGCACAGCTGTGCATGCAGCAGCTGGCCGCGGAGAGGGTGGCACTCCGCAGCGCCCGCTCTTGTTGCTGCGGGATGCATGTTTCCCCGGGGCATTCCCGACCCCATTTTCCACTCTCCACTGCAACTTTCCCACCCTGGGTGACCTTGGGTGGCCCACCCCTCACCCACTTTCAATTAAATGCAATAGAGAATGTGTTTACTGTCACCTGCTGATTGCTTATTCATTTTATACTTCTTGAGGGAAGAACTGCGCTGGGCCCCCTCATCTCTCTTGGGGCCACTTCCCTTCCAGGAGGACTCAAGTTGCTGAGGACGCAGCTCAGCAGAACATTCACTTAGGTTGTGCAAGGCTCTGAGTGTGATGCCCACCCAGTGCTGGAAGAAGAGGGGCTTCTGACTGTGAGACTTGGAAAAGAGGCCTGCCCTGGGCCTGTGTGGTCCTCACCCGCTGCTCCTGGCATCTGAAATACATGTTCCTGTCTTACAATTTGCTCCTTGCAGGCCAGCCCTGCTCTAGTACGTTTCTATGTCCTCTCCTGCCAAAATTACTTTAGTGCTGATAGGAAGCAGCAGGCAAGGATTTTTGGTTTTTCTTCTATTGTTTAAAGACTTTTTAAAATAATAGAGTGAATGAATAAATGAACAAACAAGCAAATGAACCAACAAAGAGAATGCACTGATTTGGGATTGAGGGGCTGTGATTACGGACGTGCACAAGAATGCCATCTTTGTCTTTGGTGTGCAGGCTGCTGCTTCATCCAGGGCTGGTTGGGCTTGCAATGGTGCCTACTTACACACATGAAGTTCTTAAAAGGCTTACAAAAATTCTTATGGGCAAGGACTCATCATCCTCAAAAAGACTTCAAGTTGTGGAAAATATTCTGAGCTCAGACTTTTTGAGTGCAAGTGACAGAAACCCAGCTTCAACTGGCTACCTACAAAGAGGAGCGGACTGGTTTACAGAACAGGCAGGGAGTGGCTGTGCTGGAAAGTGTGGCTAAGGATACGCCAGGGAGGTCGAGCGCGTGATTCGCTGCCTTGGACTCTGGTCCAGAAACGCACTCAGCTGTTCACTCTCGCACCCACCACTGGGAGGGACAGTCCCACGCTGCCCTCCCATAAGTCCCCACTGTGCACTCAAGGGAAGTGACCCTTTTATTTGACCCTTTAGATCACAGAAGTAGCAACTAGGCAAGGTAAGACTTGAACTCTGACATTTCAGCATCTGAACTTGAACCACCCTGATAGTCCATGTGGGCGGACTCTGCCGCGGGCTGCTGGATGTTCAGGAGCTTGCCAGGCTGGACCTTGCAGAGCACACAGGACTCTTCTAAGATCTGTCTTGGTGTGTGTGGGTGCGCAGAGAGCACCGATAGGGATCGAGCCAAGTGTCCCAAATCCCAGGAGGGAAAAGGCAGCTCGTAGAGCAAATGAAGTTGGAGCAAAAGTTGTCACTAGACGTGGCTGGTCTTTCTTGCATACCTGAGTCCACGGCTGATGGACCCTCGCTTTGTGTTGTCTTCCTTCATCATCTGAGTTCCAACCAGACCACGGCTGGCCAGGTCGACCTCCGCTGCACCCAAGCCTTTTTACCTGGACACCTTGTCTCTGAGGTCTTTGAAGTGTTTATATGTTGGCCCCATCCATGGAAAGGTATTTAAAATGGGTTATAGAGTGGTAAGAAATTATTCTTAAAAGTCCCCATGGTGACAAATTGGGAAAGTGATATCTCCAACTAATAAAAAAAATTAACACCTTCTGATAGCTAAACTGCAGGTTGGCGCTCACTAAATCTGCGTGGGGCATGAACAAAGGAGGAAACGGTGCTCTGACTTTCCTCATTCCAGCCCTTCACCCTGCTCCCTGCTCCCCATCATAATCGTCATAGGGAATCATTTTGCACGTCTATTGAAAGTTCTTAGATTTCAGTTCAGTGTAACTTTTAAGCGACTCTCTTTGCAAACATGAGCTCTGCCCCTACCTTGCACTAAAAAGAAAAATGCATGTACTTCTTCCCAACAACATGAATCTCAGCTCAGCCTGAGCATCAAGTGTTAATTCATTACAGACTAAGAGCAAAAAAGAAATAAAGGTGAAGAAAAGAGAAAACATTTATACAACACTAAAATCAATAGCAACGATACTTCAATAAATATGAATTCCACTGCATGAGGCACTATCTTGCCTCGTGAATTGACAGCCAGACCTTGAACAGGAACAGAAGCATAGATTATTTATAGATTGCAGGTATTGTTTATTGCCATGTGCAGAATTCTTCCTCTATGGCAGGATTACAGCACTTCCTGGTGATTAAAGGTCCAAGCCACCACCTCAGAATTACAATGGCATCAGTTGGGCTGAGCTGAATTCATACAGAAATGGAATTGCTGTCACATTTGCAAGTGCAAATATTCTGAGAGAAGATCAGGTAAAACTAATGGCATTACTTTTCGTTATCTGTGTGGATTGATGGTTCCCCCCCCCCTTGTTGCAGAACAAACTTTGTGGTGAAAAAGGACTCTAAACGAAACACTTAGAGCGTGTCTTGCACCTCAGAGTGGGGTGTGGTACTCCCCTGCGGTGCTCAGTGGCTGCCCAGGTTGGCACCCGTCCTCCATGCCGATGGCGTGGCACAGCTTCTTGGCCTGGTCCCGATTCCTCCACCCTGCTCTGTAGACACTGCTGTCAGGTGGTTTTACTGTGGGCTGGCTGGTGCAGGTGGGGTGCCGAGGAGCATCCCCAGGCCACTGCTCCCCAGCTGTGCCAACCCAAAATGTCCTTAGATGGTGGCAGTCGCCTTGGGAGCCTCTGGTCTTGTCCCACGTTCACAGCCTGTCCTGCTGGAAACTGGTCACAAAGAGCCTCAGCTCTGGCAGTCACCAGATCACTCGGAGCTTCTTGTCCATGGAACCTGGGCACGTGGGCCTGCTCGCTCACTCTGCAGGTGGGGTCCCTGGATGAAGGCTCCAGGGCCTGCCTGGGGACAAGGGGACAGTGCAGCACCTCAGCTCCCTCCCCACTGCCTATCTCTGACACAAGCCTAACCAGAGATGGCTTGGAAGGGTGCAGTTACTATGTGGCAGGGTTCTACCACATGCACAGGAAGGGGCTGCTCATCCTGCATGCAACCTGGGACACGACGGGCACTCTGCAAGCAGCCACTGGATGCATGCAGACCTGCAGGGTGTCCTTGGGCCTGGGGATTGCTCCCCACCCACCCCTTACCCACCTCTGGCCTTCCATGGCTCTGTGAAGCAAGAATGATCCAAGCTCACATGCTCTGAAGATCAGGGTTCGTTTGCTTTTTCCTTTAACCTGGTACTTTCCCAACCCACTGTGGGAAGAAAGATTTTTATTTTGGGATTTTGTTTTTCAATTTCTAATCCTTCATGGACCCAGTACTTTTCCAAAATTCCAATCCATTATAAAATAGAAAGGGAAATAGGGACATACAAACTCAAGACTAAGGGCCAGGCAAATTGCTCGGTGACTAAAGTGCCTTCTTCGACAGGTGCAGGGATTGGGGTTCCATCCCTGGGGTGCCTGCCGGCCCTGCACCAGCACACCGAGGCAGCGACTAAGACTGCATGCGGTGGCACACACCTGGAATCCCAGCGCTTAGGAGGCTGAAAACAGGAGAATCACTACTAGTCCAATTTGTGTAGTGAGAGCCAGTCGACCCTGTACTAAAATACATTAAAAATACACACACACACACACACACACACACACACACACACACACACACGACCATTTTAAAGTATGATAGATTCAAGATTCAAGGGACATAGCACTACTCCATCAGCATGCCATTGTCACCCTAAATGTGTCCTCCTCAAAACTACTCTCTAGCATATAGAGACAGTGAGCACTGGGCAAGGACAGCCTACGGGGGCCACAGCAACTGGTGTTCTGGGCACTAGGCTGACACCCATCCTCTTGGTGCATCACCCTGGATACCCCAGTAAGGATCCTTATTCCCACTGGGTATACAAAAAGTAGAACACGTTCTTTTCTTTCTACCTTATATTTGAAAATGTTTTACCAGCAGAAGCCTTCAGGTAACATCCACAGTAACAGTAAAAACACCTCCTGCAGATTTAGCCACCATTTCCATCTGCTCTTACCCACTCGGTCCCATCCTTGCATCACAGGGAGCTCCTCAGGGCCAGGCAGGTGGGGCCTACCAGTTGCACTCTTGCCTGCCTCTCAGTCTGGACTTGCCCTCCTCCTGCATCTGCCCATGTCCAGGATTCACACAGGGTGCCCCACACGCTGGCCGCGGTGAGTTGTCACCTTTGCTCTTGACCTCAGCGGTGCTCTCTGACAAGAGCTCTGCAGGGGTGATGTTCGTATCCCAGCACCCACCACGGCCCATCACAAGGCACGACTCTGGGCCACCACAGAGTGGGCAAAGCCAGGCTTGACCCCAGGGCAGGCTTCGTCTGCCAGGTCTGTCCCTCTCAAAGCACGATTTGCATTGCAATGGCCCAGCCGTTTAAGGAGCCATTGATGATTCTTGCCTGAATCAATTATTATGAAAGAAATTAGGCCCAAACTGCTTAGTCAGTCAGGTTTCATCTTTACACACACATGTAATTACTTGGGCTTCCACTTAATGTCCACTAATGCGTGTCCTAACAACTTCCTTAGTACACGTGGCTAATATTTTTTTAACAATGGTATCAGTCCTACGAAATGAATCTTCAGTTTCAATCTTCTAAAAGCAAAGAGCTAAACTTGACAGAATATAAAGAAAGATATACAAATATTAGAGAGATTATTTGGTCCTACTTGATAAGATAAAACACTTAAAACTGGAAAGTAGTAAGTGGAGCAGTCTCAACTGCACGTGGACAGTATCTACCTCCGCGTACACTTGCTTTTCAGAATGACCACTCAGGAGAGATTTTCGTATGCCAAGTGTACACGCAGCCACTTGTATTTAACATATAAAGTTGTGTATTTTAAGTTGTTTTGCTAAGACTTTAAGTTCATCGTATAAATGTAATTTTGTATGCAAAATAATTGAATACAGAAATGAAAACAATTACTTCCTAGAGAACCACAGCCAAGAGCTGCGGCTGATTCTTTTCCGTCATCTCCTTTACGTGTATTAATCCAACCTTATCTATAAAGACCTGGCCTTTGGTGCTGCGGCTCACGGGCCCCTTGGAGGCGACCAGCGCGGGCTCGTAAGCAGCGCGGCTCTTCACTGCGTCCTGGTCTCTTGCCTTGCTTTCCGCGCCGGGGGCTCCCCATGTCTCACCCTGAAGCCGGGGTGTCCTGGGACTCGTCCATCCCCCACTGCCCTTCGATGTGCACACACCAGCACACGGAAGCCCTAAGAGCAGAGCCAGGAGCGGGGTCCCTGAGCGTCACTGTGCGGAGAGGCGCTCTGTCGTGGCAGCCAGCCCTCCTCGTCCCCGGCTCGTCGCGAGGCGCAGCGCTCCCACCAGGCTGGGGCGCGGTCCTCACTTTGCGCCAGCACGCGCGCCTGGACTGCCCGGCTCTGAGCGGGTGAGAAGGTCCATCTCTGTTCCTTGTGGCTCACGCGGACGATGGTGTTCACGTCCTGAGCAGCACACACCCTGGCGTCGCTCGTCCTGCACCTGGGGTTGGTCCACTGACTTTTACCCGGAAGGGTTTCAGAAAGCAAGACCGGCTGCCCTGCCGGTGTGCCCGCCACTCCTGGGCCGCCCTTGCTTCCCAGGCCTTGGCCGGGCCACGCTGCTGACAGATGTCTTCCTAGGTCACGAGTTCGTTTGGTTGCATTTTATCTTTTGCGGTGCTGAGGGTTGAACCTGCGTTCGTGAGTTTATATCGGCACCTCCAGTTTAAAATTGGTGTCAAACACCACAAGCTTTGGGCGAGTTTTTCCCACTTTCTATTTTTATCTCTCGTCTCTCACAGTAAAAAAAAAACCATTCCAAACAATACCAGCATTTCTACCTGTTTGCTGAACATCACAATACATTCAAAATAATTTCAGGACTACAGCATCAAACGCCTACCAATACTCAGCCTGTCAGGCAAATCCTAAGATGGTGTGACTGCTCCTTCTGGCCTTAGAATATTTTCCACTTTGGAGTTTAGAACAAAGCTGTATGCAAGAGTTGTTTGAATTCATTATTTTTCTGTGCTTTATGCTATCAAATTGACTTAAAATTATGTTTCTTTTTTACTTGTATAGAATTTTGAGTTTATTTTTATTTCAAATGTTTTTAAACATGAAAAATCTGTACCAGTTTCAAAAATGAAAACAAAATAAAAATGTACACCCAAACAAGTTCACCCTTTATTATTCAGCTTTCTCACTCACCGCTCAGATTAACTTCTGCTTTTGTTTTCCTGGGCTTTTATTTTGCAGAAGGAGGAAAATTCTTCCTGCACGGGGTCAAAACTGCCAGTTAGAAATGAAGGAACACATTTTAAGAAAATCATTCAGTTAGATTAAACTATGTATTTATGTCAACATGAAGTAAACACAATAAAATAATACATTTATAACTTAGATACATTTGAGTCTGTCATGAGAACACTATGAGAATTGGAATACACTGTAGCTGCAGCACGCTTCATGTGCCCAAGCTCACCAGAAATGTGAATATACACTATCACTGATGGACTACCTAAAAATGCAACGTTAACTCCTTAAAAATGTCTATACCACTTGCCTGAGAAATTTGTCTTCTCAACTCAGATTCAAAGAAACAATGTAGAATACAATATAGGCACAAAGAATTAGATTAAAAGATGTTCACTACATTATTATTTATAATATAAATGAATGAAAATAATAAATTAGTCAGATACAATAACACCTCAGTTCACGAACGCTTCTGTTTGCAAACAAGTTGTTTCGCAAGTGACACTGGGGCAAAGGTTCGTTTCCATTCCCAAACTTCAACCACAGCTGTCTTCCCCACACGAACATAGAAATAGTTCTCGTCCCCAAAAATATAAAAGAAATTAAGTTGGCAAAGCAATGTACCACCGCATGTGGTTTTATATTGCAGTTAAATATTGCACTAAAAGCAATTAGGAATAATGTAGTATAAGATAATACATTAAAATGCCTATGATGTTTTGTTTTGTTTTGTTTTGTTTCAAAAAAGGATCATTGGGACTGACCAGTGAGATAGCTCAGTGGACTAAGCACCTGCTTGGGCAAGCACAGGGACTGGGGTTTGATCCCTGGCACCATATGCTGCACCAGCCCCATCCCAAGGCACACGGAGCTGGCCACAGAGATGGGGCACAGTGGTGCAAGCCTACAATCTCAGCACTGGGGAGGCTGAAAACAGGAGGATCACTATGAATCCAAGCTGTGTAGTGAAACCCTGTACCACATACATTAAAAAAAATTAAAAAGGATTATGGAGATATGCTGATAGAATAATCTATTTTAGTCTAAAGTCCATAGTAATCTACAGAAGATGAGGTTGTAGAGAGATTTTTCTATTCATTTTAAGTGGGAGTAATCCCAGTCATTGAGGAAGTCCCAGCTGCTGGTGGTGCCACAGTGTTGGCATTGTCCACCTCAAGGGAGATCCTGTGAGCTGAGCAGGGGCAGGAGGATTAGGGGGACCCAGCTTCAGGAGCAGCCCAGCTTAGGTCACTAATGCCCTGAGCCATATGGGTAGATGGGCTTCCCTTTCTCCGGAATGTGTATGTGGGGGGTGGTTGATAATGGGAGCTGTAGGCAGGTTTAAAATTGGTAATTTTTAGTAAAGGACTGGAGGAAAAGAAAGGGAGGGTTGATATTCTCTGGCCTCAGGGATGTCAACAGACAAAGACCACAGAAGCAGGAAAGACAAGCGATGAGCGAAGATCTTCCAAGGGACTTAGAATGATGGATAGTGTTCTAGGTAAGAGGATGTCAAATTCGATCCCAACCTGCATAACTTAGCAATTAAGTGAGAACTTGTCCTCAAAAATAGAAGGAATGTGTTGTGGGTTGTGTCTAGGTACCCCTCCAAAGCCTCATGCCATCATAGGGTTTTGTTCTGTTCTCAGAGGTGGCTGAATCTACAGTGAGTGATTGGTTTGTGGTTTAATGCTGAGATTAAGGTGCTAGGATTAAGGGTGAGTGACCTCAAGATCAGTGTACTGATTGGATTGGCACTGCCCTAATTCCATAGACCGGACACAATGTAAGGGACAGAGCAGTACGTGTCTTCTGCTTTCTTTGCTTGCTTTTGTTGTCTTCTGCTTTTGCTGAACCAGTTCTCCTCTGTGTTGTCGCTCTACCCTGTGCCACCCTGCCTCAGAGCCAGCCCACTATGGACTGAAACATCTACAGTCTGATGTAAATAATCCCTTTCTCCTTTAGCTTTGGGCATTGAGCATTTTGTCCCAGCAAGGAGAAGCATAGCTAAGACAGAATGTTTTGCACATATTTGTAAAAGACACCAACTATACTTGTCCCTCTATTACCTGAGAATTTAGTCCAGGAAGATTACTTAATGATTATACAGGACTATTTGAAGGTTTCACATGCTTATTTTCTACCATTAGAATATGGGTACTTTCATTTTCAGACAGAATAGTTAAGGCACAAAAATTGCAAAGCATTTGTCCTCACAGAGCTGGTAAAGATCTGGACTTGGGCATCCGGGCTCATGGCCTCCGAATGCCCAAAGTCAAATCTCCTTTGGACCCCAACCACCCTCCAGGTGGATTCGCCTGCCGACTGATCAGTGCTCTGGGTTGTATATGGTGTCTGAACCTTTCCGGTTCTATTTATGGCATTATTCAACATTTATGGTGCATTCAGTATTTCTATGGCAAGATTGGCTCCCCACTGACTCCAGGCTGGAGGGCTTTGTTTACGAAAAGGGCTGTCTCAGCAGTGACAGGAGTGCTTGAGGTTCTCGGTCTGCTTGGGACTTTCATAGTAAAACTTCTAAGGAAGGGAAATTACGTGCAGACTTGGTTTCAAATATATCAAAGGCAGATTGGCAAGTAATACCCAAAGGGAAAGAGCTCTTGGTGTCTTAATTCTGTTACTCCCCAAATCATGAAAAACATAATTGATAGTTTTAGCTCTTCATCACATCGTGAATAGAGGAGGATGGCCACCTCCGGCTCTATTAAAGTAAAATACAGACATTAAAACAGTGTGCTGATCCTTTATCTTATATAACATGGTACTCAGGAACATCATTCCTAATTTTAAGCAGGTGTGTTTTAAGACAGATCTTAAATGCTACTGTTAAATAAAACATTTTTGGGAGCGTGTTCTCTTTCGTAGCCAAAATGCAAAGTGTAAAAAAATTATGTTGATGTTTTATTCTCTTTAACTTATACATAAGATGATTTCTTTAATTTGTTTTTTGTTCTGTAATAAAAGCGCAGATGAATCAAATTTTTATCATTTCTTTAAGCAATTAATTCACCTTTGAGAATTTTTTTGGTGCTGTCTACTTTAATCTGAGCCTGTATTTATATTTCATGAGCTTCTCTTGGTGCTCCATTAATATATTATAATTTTAAAAGGTTTCATGGCCAAGGAAGTGTAGAAAATGCTGATCTAGAACTATCTAAAAATGTATTCTTGCCTTGTAAAGAAAACAGATAAAATTTTTGTTAGCTGAGAATGACTCTATCATTTGTTTTGATGAGCTCTGATTACCAGTAGCATGAAATGGCCTATAAATATAAAGATTGTTAAGAAAACCTCCCTCCAAAGGAAATGCTCCTGTGTGTCATCCTTGCAGGGAAGCCACCAGTTATCACAGACAGAAGCTAATGACGGCGAAGCGGGGGGAAAGGACAGGAGCGCCGGCGTGAGGGGGCTGCTGGGCCATGAGGCAGCCAGGCGGAGGTCGGCTGGTGGACGTGGTCGGGAGGCGGTGAGGTGCGGTCAGACGGTGGCAAAGCCTGAAGTCCAGGATGGTTCACAAATCGGAGCTGCAGGGTCAGAGTGAACCTGGAGCTAGGTGCTTCCAGGGCTCTGGCTTAAAGACCTGGGGAGATGGAGTTTCATTTGGCTGAGATGAAGACGATACAAAGAGTTTCAGGCCACCAGAACTCAAGTTGAGTTGGAACATCTCACGCATGAGTTGCACACTCGCTGTCTGATTGTGGGTGCTGAGTGCGTGCCTGGACTGTCAGCGAGACTCCTCAGACCTGAGACGGAGAGCGAGCGTGCAGACCACCTGCCGATGGAAGGCGAGAGTCCCTTGGAAAACGCGTTGTCAGTCTTGACTCCTCACAGTGAGCCCCCTGGGGGCGCGGGGACGCGCTGATGCCTCTGTCCCGCCCCAGAGAGTCGGAGCACAGGGACCCGGGGTGCAGGGCGCATCCGCAAAGCTCCCAAGGGTCCTGATGCAGAGCCCAGGCCGAGCACCCAGCCCTCGAGACTCGGCGGGACAGCTCTGCGGTGGAGGGCGTGAGGACGCGAGGCGGAGCCGCGAGGGAGCGGGCGGGCAGAGCTGCTCGGGGCTGGAAGCGGGGTGTCGGGGCTGAGCCCCAAAGTACACCCGAAGTCGCACGCGCTTAGACGTGGGGCTTGCTGAAGGTGACCTGGACCCGAGTTCACCGGGAAGGTGCGGCCAGCTGGTGCTGTCTGCTCAGAAGAGTGGGCGCTGGGGGCGCGCCGGGAGATGCGCCCCGTCCAGGCTGGCTTACGCTTGCCCTCCGCTCTCCGCCGCCTGCCGCCTGCGACCGCAGGCGCTGTGCTCTGCGAAGTCCTGGCAGCACGCGGTCGTGCCTGGCGGCCGACTAACCACCGGCTGAAGCCTCTGCAGCCGAGAGCCGAAGCGCATCTCCGCCCTTGTGATCTGCAGGGGTGGGGTACCTTGTCCCCGAGAGGCGAGAGGGACTGAGCGAAGAAAGGAAGACACGCTAGCTGTGTCCGGGGCTGGAGGGAGAAACGGACGCCTGGGCTGAGCCCCGGGGAGGCGGCCTCACCAGGCAGAGGG
>NW_004524770.1:3258594-3321633 GCF_000260255.1 Octodon degus | reverse complement strand
AAAAAAAAAAAAAAAAAAAACAAAAAAAAAACTGCGTCTAAAGAAAGTCATAAGCTTACATGAGTCTGTAGACCTATCAACATTTTTTTTTATTCTTTAGATCTAAAATTTGGTTATGGGAGAATCAAGTGTAAGCTTGGCACCCAAGGGGTCTGCTTTGCAGGACTGTTCCTGGGGAGCAGCCAGTGTCCGTGGTATGCGGCAAGGTCCCCGGAGTTCGCATGTCCCCACACACTTAGGGGTGCGGTTTGGCAATCCTGTCTTACCCCAGGTGTGTGCTTTGGGGCTGAAAGGGTCTTGCCAGTGATATCAGAAGGAAGCAGATGCCTAAGGTGGGTCCTCATCTTCCTTCTGCCCTGTGCAGGAAGTAGGTGACATCTTTAGGCAAAACAACACCTGAAGAAGACGGGAGCTTCTGCCAGATCTGGAAATTTAAGTGTGTGCATACGTAGGTGTGTATGTGTGTACGTACATGGCTGCACTTCCATCTATTTATTATTTCTGTTCATATGGCATACATGTATTATAGGTGCATGTACATAAATGTATATATACTTCTATGTGTACACATGTGAGAGAAATTATGTCTGATTGGTTAATGGTTAAATCATACTCTCAGGTTCTAGATGAAAAAATCTGTTTGAAATTCTACCCAAAGCAGCCAATCTCTGATAAGTGGAGAGCTCTGGAGCTAGTCCGCTTTCGAGTCTTGAGCTCTCTCCTGGTATAACCGTTAATTATCGGTCAGGGTGGAGTGCCAGTCAGCCTGGGACTCCTTAATGAGTTTCCCATAAATCTGGGCCATTCAGCAGAGGTCAAATTGATAACCACTACGAGTGACTATCAGTGCCTTCTAGAGTCCTACGTGGAGTGTGATTATAGCCACCAAACAGACCCATCCTCATCACACTTCTGCGAAAATTGGTGATTCACGTGCTCATAATGGCTAGCTGGACAATCAGAGATTATCATTATGCTCGTTGTCAATGAACCAAGACAGGAAATCCTCGGATGACATGCTTTAAACACGGGAGAGCTAATGCTTGATTATTTCTTGCCTTAAGTTTGCAGTTCAGTTGTCTTTCCCCGACTCAGCTTGGTGGCGTCTGGTCTTGGGCTCGGGGTGTTTAAGCACTGGGTGCTCACGCAATCCCCTCACCCACTCCGCACACACCGCTGGCTCTGCGGATGGGGCTAGGCAGTCGCCTAGAAGTGTAGCGTGAGAGGGTATGATGTTCCTCCTGAATGAAAAGAAACGGGCGCCCCACAATACTTCAGAATGCCCCAATTTTATTTGTCTTACATTTGGCAAAATGGGTCCCAAGGTAGCTTTTGAGAAAACAGACACATTAACCTCTAGCCAGCCCTGTCTTCCACAAAGCGCAACACTACCGTCCTATCGTGAAAATGCTGCACTATGGTCTTTCCTAACATTTCGTCCCAGCAGTGCTGGCCATTCTAGGAAGCAGTTCTAAGTCTTCCTACATTTGTGTGTGTTTTCCAGCAGCCAGAGAGAGAAAGCCAGAAGTCACTTATGCACCTTGAAACTCTTGGGAGTAGAACTTAGTGCAGGGAGGGCGCTTTTGGAAAGCGACTGAGAAGACAGTCGCCAGGCTCTTCCACTACAAAGAGCAAGCTACGGGCATGTGCCCTGGGAAGCGCAAAGTCAAACTTGTTAGTCATGGTGATTTGGTGAACTGTTACCCTGACCCAGTGCTTCCCTGCCCTCCCTGTGCCTGGACACATGTCCCTGCCAGAGCCTACGTCGTACGTGACCATCAGTAGTTTGAGGAAGCAGACACTGACCTGGGGGCAGCACAGCTGCCCGACTCCAGGCTCCAGCCAGGTTCCATCCACGTCTCTTGCAGCATTCCCTTCCATTCCCGGACGCGGCTCAGTCAGGTGCCTTAGCCACCGAGACTGAATTTTCCCTCTCTGTTCCGTGGGTTCCTAGCAAAGAGAGCTGCCGGGAAGGCAGGCATCTCCCTCTGACTTCAGCTCCAGAACTTTTACCTCTAGGCCTGTTCCTGCACTTTCCTGAGTTTTTTCTCATGCTCTGGTTTAGTCTTCTGTGGGTTGTATGCCAAGCGTGTGTCTGGTTTTCAGCGCACGTGCTTGTCTCTGCCCAGCATTGACGCTGAAGGCTCGTTTTGGCCCCCAAGTGTTCTGATGGGCCTGAGAAAAGTCACGCTCTTGCTACTGGTGGAGGTCTTTGCCTGTAGTGTGAGCAGTGCTCCCTGGAGCCTTGTGAAAGCTCAGGTTCAAACCAGGGCCATTCCACCTCCTTAA
The DNA here is from genome assembly GCF_000260255.1 of Octodon degus. Classification (NCBI taxonomy): domain Eukaryota; kingdom Metazoa; phylum Chordata; class Mammalia; order Rodentia; family Octodontidae; genus Octodon; species Octodon degus. The sequence continues at coordinate 3,319,344 of NW_004524770.1, read as the reverse complement.
AGGAAGACACTGCTGGCAGGCTGGTGCACACCTATAATCCTAGCACCCTACAAGACTGAGGCACGAGGGTCACAAGTTCCAGCCCAGCCTGGAAAGCCTCATGATATAGCAAGACCCTGTCCCATCAAAAAAAAAAAAAATCTGGGGATCTAAGCTCAGAGTGAAGTCAGTGTGAAGGCCCTGGGTTCAATCCCCCAGGACTCCAAAACAAATTCACATCCTTAGTCCAGAAATTTCAGTAGTGGGGAGCTTATTTTAAGACTCATGGGCAAATGCCACTGACATAGGTCAGAGGCTGCTCACCCCAACTCCCTGTGGTAGTGAAGGACTAACAGCAGCTGAAAGAGCAGCTGAAGTGACCTTAAATAAGAGGCTCGAGTGACAATGACGGTCTAGCTATCTGTCTGAGTGCTTCGAGCCATTTACAGTGACGAGTAGCTCTGTGACTTACCACCAAGGACAAACACCTTGGACAGGCTACCAAGTGGAAACAGATTCCAGCGGCACCCCGCCCAAAGGCGCCGCTACACGAACATGGCTGGACTCGTGTAGGAACATGGAATGGGCCTGCCTGCTTGTGCAGAGCTGGTGTTTGCAAAGGGCGAGGAATGCACTTTGCCAAAATGCTGAAGAAAGTTAGCAGTTGATGTGGGCTTCTAAAGGACGTTTACTTTATGCTTCTCTTCATCATTTCAATTTTTAGAATATGCATCAAAAAATGATCAATTTGAGATATTTTTTGATCCCCCCCTTTTTTTTTACAGGAATTAGTAATCACTTTCCAAAGGCAGAGCAGACAAAGGCTGCTCCTGTATTCATTGCAGCCTGCACAGGGCTTGGGGTAACGTGGCAGGGCTGGGAAGAAGACCAGGCACTGGGGCCAGGGAGGTCTCTGCATGGACATCAGAAACCTCTTGCATGAAGCTTCCAAAGCATACTTCCAGAAAGAGAAGCCTGGCAGCCGCAGTCCTCGGTGGCTCTGCAAGCTGCAGGGCCTTGGTTCCAAACACTCCCTTGCTGTTCAGGTATCAATGGCATTGGGTGACTTACTCAAATTTTGAGTGCCCCAGTGCTGTCAGCCTTCATGAGGAAACACACAGTGCTTCCCACCAGGTTCTTGTGAGGACCGAATGGAGCCTGCATCTGCCATCCACGCTGCCCCTGGTGTGTAGCAAGCACTCATCAAATGTGCACCAGGACTTGCCTCAGGGCTCGGCTGGGCACGTGTGGACGTGTGCCATGTGCACGGTGCAGGTGCATGCTGCTGCTGAGGGCTCTGTGCCCGGATGACATCCCGGCTTGCTGGACTTCCAGAGCCCTCTGGAAACCCAGTCAGGGGCCGTGGCCCATGCTCAGTGACTGCGGCTCTCAGTCGTTTGTCATCGAGCAGCCTGGATTGGGGTGTGTCACACACAGAGAGACAGTGATCCCCGGTTGAGAAAGAATTGCTCTTCCTTTTGTCCCCTGTAGCCAAGAAGGCAACAGATACCGTGCTGCTCCTCCCTCCGAAGTACCAATCAACCCCAAGGGCTGCTTCAGGGGCAGAGAGGAGGCAGGCAGCATACCAGCCTGGTTCCTTCTGCAGAAGCCACATTGTTGGCTGCATCTCAGCACAGAGCTAAAGCGCCCATGCAGAGCACGCTTGGGCCTCCGTCCTACAGAACTCTGGGGCTCCAGCAGGCTTCCCCACCACAGAGACCATGCTTCCTGAGAGCAGCTGCCCAGGGGAGCCACTTTCAGGAAAACAACCTCAGTCACGCTTGGAAACTCTTGCCCAAACGCGATCACGTTTTTCTTTCCTCCTCGGAACCCAGGCAGTGATAGGACACAGCCGGGTACCTACGTTCCTGACTACTCCACGGCTCACAAGTCATTCTTTCTTCCTGTGGCCATCAGGTAACTTTGGGCCTTGGAGGCACCCTCACGGAGGCAGGCAGAGAGCCCAGGGAGCGCACCACCTGCTTTGCCTCAGATTTCCCAGCCCGTGTGAATAGATGAGACCCCGGCTTAGGGCAACCCGTGGGGGACAGTCCCACAGAGCAGGGCCCTGTCGGGGTCTGTGTCAATTCAGAGCTATGGCCTGTCAGCTGCAGCGGTGCTCCTGACTTGTGGGTGCCTCCTCGGGAAAACTGCCGTCATCTCTGAGCAGCGGCCTGACCTGTGCCGTGCTGGTCTCCTCTGGCCTCTCAGTACTGCCTCCACAGAGCGCTCACTGCTTGTCACTGCCAGGGAGAGAACCTGAACTCAGTGGGTGCCTTGGTCAGTCAGGGCACCCGGCACAACAGGGCCCATGCAGCCAAGTTGCTGTTCTGTCTACCACTGATTTAGACAGAGGTGGGAAAGATCGCAATGCAGGGCCAGCCCGGGGGCTACTGGCTGCAGCACGGGAGATGGGAAGAGCATTTGCCTCCGCCGGCACAGGAGGCGCTCTTGGGGTTTCAGCAAGAGACTGGCAAGGCTGGAAGCTAGGAGCCCCGCCTCCCCAGGAAGATGGCTGGGGCAGCACCAGAGCCAACAGCAACAGCAAAGCAGGGGTAAGGCGAGGCTGTTCACAAAATCCCTTGGATGCAGGTAGGAGTCTAGCACTAAGGGTCAGGAGGCCTCGTGAGCTGGTTGAGGGCGGTGACCCCAGAGAGGGCAGAAAGGGGCGAAGCACCACAGTCACCCGGAAGTAGGAGACTGAGCCCCAGTTCAAACCCTCAAGATTGCTATGAACTTTGCTCAGAATCTCAACTTTGGGGGGGGGAATTTATTTTCATAGAGGACTTGAAGTACTCTGCTCCATGCTCTTCTTGACTTCATGGTTTGTGAAGAGAAGTCTGCCACTATTCTGATGGGTTTTCCTTCTGTTCTGTCTACCACTGATCTGCTTCTTTTCTCTAGCAGCTTTTAGTATACTGTTCTTGTGCTGGATATCTGGGATCTTGACTATTACATGTCTTGGTGTGTTTTTAATTGGGTTGATGTTATTTGGAGTTCTATATGCTTCGGTTACCTGAATGTCAGATTGTTTCCCCATATTGGGGAAGTTTTCTGCTATTACTTCTGCCCATATTCTTTTTACGTCATTTGTATTTCCTTTCTCATAGATGCCTATTAGCCTCACATTATTCATCTTTGCATTGTCTTTCAGGTGATGAATTATTTTTTTCCTGCATCCTACTTGTTTTTAAGAGATCTTTTCTTACCTTTTCACTAGCTGTGATGATGTCTTCAAGATCTAAAACTCTATCAACCCATTACTATTATAGAATACTGGACTATAATGAATTATTTTGCAGAATTCATGCACCTACAATATTTAAATGGCAATGGAACACCCAAAAGTAAACAAAAGGGGGATATAAATGAAGGACCATTCTGTATCTGTATATACAAAGTAGTTAGGATAGATATACAGCTACTTTCTCTTAATTCAATGAGAAGAAAGATTTGTACTAACAGTTTTGCACAGGATATCTTCTCTGTATCTTATACTATGAATAACTATTGCAAAGACAACAATATGCAATATATTAATTATTGTAACTGTCCTACTAACCTGTTTTGAAACTGTCTCATTGCTATTTCTTTCTCAATAAAATTAATAAATTTTTTTTTAAATTTTAAAAGGATAGATATACAGCTAGTTTCTCTTAGTTCAATGAGAAAATAGTTTTCACTAATATTATTTAAACAACTTCATGTCTGATTCTTGCCCTCTGAATAACTACTCGAAAGACAACAATATGTATTAATTATTGTAACTGTCCTACTAACCTGTTCTGAAACAAAATGTAACATAGTTATTTTCTTGCTATTTGATTTTTTTCTCATTAAAATGAATAAGAAATACAAAATAAATAAATATCTCAACTTACAGCTGCGGTATACTAAGAAGACCATGTTCTGTGTGTGTGTGTGTGTGTGTGTGTGTGTGTGTGTGTGTGTCTTGCTTCAATAGCATACCTGAGACAGAGGAGCTCAGAAAGCCCGCATGCCTCTCCCCAAGTCCTGGAGGTTGGGGGCTCAGGGTCAAGGGCTCCCTTATCAGGGGGCTTTCTTGTTTCACCATTCCGTGGTGGAAGGTAGAAGAGGAAAGGGGAAGAAAGCATGAGAGAGACAGACACACAGAGCACGGAGGGCGCGTGGCCTACTCCGCGCAGGAGCCTGCAGTAGTGGGGCAGCACGGGCTCTCATAGAGCGGCGGCCTCACAGCCAGCTCCCAGGTCCTGACGACGCCCTTCAGACTGAGCTTCCACCAGGCGCACTCTGGAGACAGATTCCGACCCAGCCACAAGCACCTGCAGTTAAGTAACATTTAGTCTCCCGTTCGTATCTTTAAAAATGCATTTCTCTTGTAGAAGTCAGAAAATCTCAAACATTTGAAAATGCTGGATAGATTTTTTTTCCCTCAATTTTCTCCCATTAGTCCTTTCCAGAAAGCCTACTTTCTATAAGAACTTTCAAAGGCTCAAGAAAAAAAACTTGTCTCATTCAGAAGAGGTAGAAAAGACAGGACTGCCCCCAAAGCTTCTTCACCCAAACACCAATATTATTGTGTGGGGAAAGAAAAAACCTGAGGAATTAAGGCTGCTCCAAGCTGCTGCCAATTTTGACAGAGCGCTCTCCGTCCTTCCAAGAGCCCACTTGACAATGCAGCTTTTTTGTTTTTTAAGAGAAGACCTTGCACCAGCTTCTTAAAATCATTAGGAGGAATGGGATGAACATGCTCATTAAAGGTGATGAGGAGATTTAGATGAGGCCTGGAATGCCTGCATGAGAAGGCACCAAATCAAAGAGATCAAAGATAGGGCAGGCTGCTCTCTGCAGCCATGCAGCTCCAAGGAGATGCTCAGGTAAGGGCTTAATTAGGGCTGTCAGTCACACTAATTGCCTGTGATTAAATGGCGTGAGTCAGTGGAGATCAATGCTGGTCCAGTGATGGCCTGCTCCCATTGATTGCGAGTTTGGAACCGGAAGTCGCAGGCTTCACTGGGGACATGCAGGGGACATTTGATGTCAGTTCCCAGCTCCTCTCCATCCTCACCAACCCGGATCATTGACTTTCTTAAAATATCAAACAGTTGGCTTCATCATCCACCACCAAGTCAAGTTGTAGAGGAAGTTCCCAAATTGCCCTTCCCAGATTCTCATGTTTCCAAGAGTGGGTTAAACTATATATTTCAACTATAAATGAGTGGGCCGGCGATGTAGCTCAGTGGACTAAGCACTTGCTTAGGTAAGCACAGGGGCCAGGGTTCGCCCCCTCTGGCACCACATGCCACGCCGGCCCCACCCCCAGATGCGCTGAGCCAGCAATGGAGTCCAGGCCTGATGGCACACGCCTGTAATCCGAGCACCAGGGAGGCACAAATCAGGAGGATCACTACTAGTCCTTGCTCTTTCTTGAGCTTCTGGGGTCTGTCCAGGCCTCTCGCAGAGCCCACACACACTCACATTCCCAGCTTGCTGTCATTGGTAGCATTGCGGTCTGGAGACTCACAGGGTCCAGTTGTACTTTCCATCCCCAGACCATGGTTCTACTTTTGCTTCCCTCACTTCATCACCCGTTGATCTCCACCGATCTCCTGATATAACCTCGGCTTCTGGCCTAGGTCTGCTCCAACTCCTTTGGGTGGTCCTCCTTTGCCCGCTCCACACCCGTCGCTCTCGCCCGCACCAGATGCTCCTTCATTCCTGCCCCCAGCTCCCCTCCAGATCAGCTCCTTCTCTCCATCTGCAGCCTGCGCCAGCACTCACTCACTCTTCCCCAGGGACCACTGACTCCAATGGAGGGATGTGCTCTTTGAAGTCAATTATCTGTTCCAATTCCTTTCCTTTAGCATCATATTTTTAAAAACACTTTAAAAATGCAGAGCAAATGATCAGGGACAGTTTGTTGGGTCCACAGGAGCGTGCACAGCAGGGCACCATACAGTCATAGGGGAGGGAGCCTGCGAAGGTCTGGATGCAGCTGCTGGGCTTTGATAGGGCACCAAATAAAGCAATAAACAAGTTAATCTTCTCAGGCCCGCCTTCTGCCTTATGGAGCCTCTGAGGCAACCGCAGCAATAAGGTAGGTGGAGAAGCTCACAGAGAAAACATAAATTAGGTCATGAGAGGATAAAGAGACGGATTTTCAATAGGGTTCAAACTGCAGAGAAGGGAGGTCCTAAATTAAATGGATCATACAGAATTCAATAAACAAGGATTGTAGATGGCAGATGATTTATCCTATTATAATTTGAATTAAGCTGGAGCATCAATAACACCCCTGACCTGAAGGTTATTAAGAGACAGCTAATAACACGAACTGAACCAGCGCATGCCGTAGATTATTGCTGAGCACTTAAGGCTCAGGCACTTAGGGATAGGGCACTGATTGCCTGAGAGATGCATTCCGTCCTTGGGGCCATGAAGCAGACCAGGGAGAGTCAACGCAGTGTCCCCAGGTCACCAGTTGCAGCCCATGATCCACAGACATTGACCAGGATGCCAAGTGTCCCCTTGGCTTGCGGGAACTCTGCGTATGAAGCTTTCCTCCTGACAAAGCAGACTTCCCCGTTCTCAGAGCACCTATTTTAGGAAACACAAGCTTCTTTACCTGCCCCTCTGTGGGTCAGATTCCGCCACACTTCTCCTTATAGCCCGCCTCAGGAGACGGTGTCCGGAGGCCTGCAGGCTTCCCTGTGAAGTGGGCACAAGGGAGTCAGGCCCCCTTCCTGTTTCCACAGAGCAGGCCCTCGCTTGGACGGTGCTCTTAGCAAACGCAGGTGCACTGAGCCTGGCGAAGAGTGTTCCAGCTCAGAACCGCTCGAGGCAGTGGGCGTGTCCCAGCGAGGCCTTCCACTCCTCTGGTCCTCTCCACCTGCCTGCCCTCTGTTCTGTGGAGCCCAGTTCCTGTCTCTCCCTTGTCTGCGCCTTGAGTAAAGTCTTCCTTGCGGTGCAATCTTCCTTTGCTCTGTGTCATCTCTACTTTGCCGTGCACGTCTGGAGCCCAGGAAGAGGCCTGTGTGCCCGGCCCTGGTCACTGGGCTGTAGCTGGCCGACCTGCAGGTGCGCTGAGTGTGTGCAAGCTGGTTCAGTCCTGCTTGCCCCAGAGGACTCAGGAGAAACTGACCAAGCTGAGCACATGACTTCACGGAGTGAATCCAGCGGGCCTAGACAGGCAGGAAGTCAGGCACCAGCCCACTGTCTTCCCACATTAGTTGCAAACCCTCCCTAGTACCTCCTTTGTATTAGTGACCTTGGTCATTGGGCGCAGTGGCACTTCGGCTTTTCGGCGCCACCTGGGCATAATCTCCGCAGAGTCTAATTGCATTTGAAGAGCAGACACACTGGTGAGCCATCTTCGGAGCTCCCTCACACGTGCCCTGGCCCACCCCCACCCCGTGCCTGGGAAGGGCTGTCATCCATGCTGCTAGAGTGAGGCACAGATGGTCTCGTGCAGGCACAGGGACGCCAGAGCTGGCCTGAACCCGAGCGGTGTGCGTCCCCAGTCTACATGGTTTTATGCCCTAAAAATGTCCCAGAGATGGAATTTTTTTTTTTTCCTATATTTAGGATAGGTCTACAGCATCTTATTACTAGATCAGACTCGTAATGATTCTCCTGTTTTCAGCCTCCCAAGTGTTGGGATTACAGGCACATGGCACCACCCCCAGTCTCAATAGCCATCTCAGTGCACCCCAGAGGTGGGGCCGGCACAGTATGCTGGGGATTGAACCCCGGCTACTATGCTCTGCCTAAGCAGGCACATTAGTCTGCTAAGCGGCCCTCCCAGAGATGGAATTTTATGAGCTGAAGATCCCAGGACCAACATGACATGGGACAGTACATAGAGGGCTAGCTTGGCAGCTCAGTGGGAATCAGTTCTCCAAGGGACCAAAGGGACTCGTGCTGGAGGGTGACCCATCAGGCAGAGGGAAGGAAGGAAGGAAGGAAGGAAGGGGGGTGTGGGTGCATGTTGGGATGCAGGCAGGGGGGGCATTGGGGAGGAAAGAGGCCAAGTGACAGCACAATGGAAAGACTGTGTCACCTCACTAAATTCCCTAAGGCCTCAGCACCCTCTGCTGTGAACCCCAAGGGGAGGGACAGAGACTCCCTCCCTCTGAGAAATGGGACATTGCCTGCCTCAGAGGGTCCTAATGCTTGGGTAAGAGCCATCCCACGCCAATATGGCGGTGCTCACGGAGGCTGGCTGGGCCACAGTGGGACGAGGTGGGCGGGAGTTCATGAGGCTGAACAGGCACCAGCCAGCCGCACGAGCTCAGGTCTTCTGGGGGACCGGAGAACACGAGGCTGCTGGGGCCTGGCTTGCTTTCGTTCTCCCTTCCCTTCTGCACTGGGGGCCGGCGGTGGCTGTGGAAGCCTGGCCCTCCCAGGAGCGGGCACCCCGTGTCTCCTCGCTGGCTGTGCCTCCACACTTTACCTCTAGCTGCTCTCTCTAGGGCCCCATCTGCATGCTCGGGGTAGCTTGGAACCGGATGATGGAAATCTTAAAATCTGCCAGGAGAATTTTCTCTGTTAGTCAGCGAAACTATTACCTGCTCATTTGACAAGAGAAAATTAAATTATTCAGTTCCCCATAACACAAACACCATCCCGGCCATAATAGTGGAGTGATTGTTTTACAATTAAGGCGTGCCCAGAATGTACATTACCAAGTCATTTTAATAATGTGTGCATTGAGTTGCTTATTTTTTTCCAAAGAGGCAATTCAAATAAGTAATTTAGTGGTAGAAATAAACTATGAATTTAATTTATATGTTCATTAATTGTACAATTAAACAGAATACTAATTGACTGTAGAATTATACCTAAATGGAACACTGCACTGGGGTAATTAGTTCTCTTCTGTTTTTTACTGTGAACATAATTTTTGGTGGTCTCTTCCTACCAAATTAGGTTTTGTTTGGCTTTATGGGAACATCAATCATCCTTCTTCTAGCGTAAAGATTTAATCCGGGCCACACATCTGGTGCTTAACTCTCTTTTTGCAAAGGTTACGTCTTTAAGACAAAGGACACGTGATTGCAGTAGCCTGGGAGGGGAGGGCGTCATGCTAATTTGCAACGTTCAGCCATCCTTTGCTTCAGGAAGAGTTAAGGAAGAGGACAACCTACCCGGATCCTGCACAGCCCCTGTCCAGATGACCTTGGGATGGGAACTGTGTGCCTACCACTGCTAGGGCTTTCACTCCTAAGGAGCAGCCCCGAAGGCCACTTTCCAGCAATGACCTCTGCACAGGCCACCCCTTCTGAGTCCAAGGAAGGTGGGTGCACTGGGAAAGCACAGAGCCAGATGTGGCATGTCTTGCTGTGGAAACGAAGGCTGGGCAGGAGATGCTCCCCCGTCCTGTCTCCCCAGGGCAGCTTCTGCGGAGCTCACTGCGTCCTGTTCTCACTCACCCAATGTCCTGCCGCTCACAGTGCTCCTGCCTGGCTTGATTCCAAACTATGCAGAGGCCAGTCCTGGTTTTCTCAAGTGCTCAGAAATTGAAAAGTAAATAAAGAAAAGAAAAAGAGGATAGAAAAGAAGAGCATCTCCACAAGGATGCATGAACTTCGTTTCCCTGACCAGCACAGGCCCAGCCCCAGGTCACAGAGACTGCAGCCCGGCAGCCACAGGGACCCTGCAGGTGGAGGACCAGCTTTTGCAGGCATCCAGGGAGGGCTGCTCTGGCTCTGCCATCAAGGGAGAGAAGGTTGGACACCAGGGCTTCTCTGGGGCACAACCCCTTCCAGACAGCGTAGAAAGTCCCAAAATGCCCTTCAAAGGAGGCACCTATCATAAACTTAGCTAGCTACCTAGCGCCACCCTCATTACCTTTCCTTTGGGCTAGCAGGAATGACTCAGTGCTAGCACACTCACCTAGCACGGGTGACTGCTGGTTTCCATCCCTGGCAGCAAAATAAATAAATAAACAAATAAAAACAAATGTCTCAATATTTTCTTTTGTTGTTGTTGTTTGGTTTTGTACCAGGTCTCACTACATAGCTCAGACTCATTTTGATCCTCCTGTTTCTTCTCTTCCCAGTGCTGGGGTTACAAGCACATGCCACCACACCTAGACTTGGTTGCAGGCTCAGCATGCCCAGTGGGAGGGGCTGGTGTGGCATGTGGCACTGGGGATCAAACCCTGGTCCCGGCACCTGCCTAAGCAGGCACTTAGTCTATTGAGCTATTTTGCCAGTCCCCCACAATAACTTCCGGAACACAGCGCTTCCACAGGACCACATTTACTCAATTGTTTAGCCAGTGTCATGGTGTGTCCTGGAGGCTGTGTGGGAACTGGGGCACCACAGCCACAGGACAGACCTGACTTGTGTTCCTCAAAGTGCAGAGTACACAGCCCTCACTAGCTGAGTGTCTGGGGCCATGTTCAAGCCTCAGCACTGGCCACCTCCCCAGGCTGCCACAAAAGGCTGCCACAACTCTGATAACTTAAAATCCCACTGACTTGGCAAGGATAGTTCTGGCAGGTAGAAACCCGAGGCTGTGAAGGAAAGTCCTCGCTCTTCCAGCTCCTAGAGGCCACCTGTGGACCGGCTCATGGCCTTGTCCTCCACCTCTGCTGCCTCCCGTGTCCTCAGGTCTTCTTCTCTGACTTCCTGCCTGTTTCCCCTTCAACTTGGGGTCACCTAATCATGAGACTCCCCTCAGCTTGCTCACGTATAGAGGACCTTTAGCTTTCTTAGGTGACTTCCATAGGGCTGAGGCTTGGGGCAGCGTCCTTCTGCCTGTCACACGCTCATGGGAAGAGATGTGCAGAGCGCAGCGCTCGGGCCTGGGAGCAGAGCAGCAGCCCTCTGGGGGCTTTCGGGCCTGGAGCTCAGAGCGGCCTGCACCCTCCCATTGCTGTCAGGCATCACCAACGCAGTGCTAGGGTGCCTGGGAGCAGGGGCGCCGCTGCAGGGCCAGAGTTCTTCATGCAGGCCGGGGGAGGCTGTGGAAGGCGCAGGCTTGGTGTGGATGCTCCACCCTGTTCTCCTCCAAGACAGCTTCTCTAGGAGCTGGCTGAGCCTGCAGTGGAGAGCAGAAGGGAGTTATTAAAAGGCAGCTATTCCCAGAGAAATGGCTCACACTGAGCACTCGGCCAGGAAGTGATTGATGGGACAAGATCTCAACCTAGGTGGGTTCTCAGGGGACCAGTGTGTGTATGAAATGCACAACTACACTTGAAACCTAATCAACAGGTGGCTGCGGTTGGCGCTTCCGTGCAGAGAGTCAGCAGAGGAGAACGCAGGCTCCCGCTCCCCGGCACAAGCGCTGGTGGGCGCAGCCCACCTTCCCTCCCTGGGTTCCTGAGCTTCCAGTGCTTCTTGACCTTGTTCCCAAGTACCTAAGTGCGTACCATTTCATGACACACTCTGTAATTTGCTCTTCCTGTTTCTCTCACTCAAGAAATCATAGAGTTTGTCTGGAATATAAAGGTGATTCATAAATACTCACAGAATGACTTCGAATCTGTGTGATGTGCCATATGACTAATGTGTCATATTGATTTAGCACAAGAGAAGCTACATCTAGTATAGAATTAATCTTGGTATGTTGGTCAACTTACTATCAATGTGACAAAACACATGGAATGAATGACTTGCAAAGATGGAAGGCTTTCCAGAGCTCATGGCGTCAGAAGGGCTAGTCCGCAGTGCTCTGGCCTGCTGCCTTGGAACTGTGTGCATCCAAGCTGCAGGCCATGCTGGGGGCCGGCAGGAGAAGGAGCTGTCCACCTCACGGCAGCTGGGCAGGAGAGGAGGGAAGGGACCCTCGGGAAGGACAAGAGCGCGGTGGGAAAGGGGCAGTTCTCACACAACACGGACCCAGAAGTGGAAGAGACGGTGTGCTGAACAGAGAGCTGAAGAAGAGAACTCTTTGCTAAGATTCGTAGTACTTCCAAGGAAAATATCCAGAGCAGCTACACAGCCATAATTATAGAATAACACAATTTCAGAAAAATGTTTGGAAATGCAGCAAAGGTCTGAGCATCCAGGCAGCAAGTGTTCCCTATGTTTCAAGGAAAATCAGTCAAAATAGGCCAAATTTAGAGACATGTTGGCAAGTACTTAAATAATAAACGCATAATGCTAGATAATTTTAGAAGGAGGAAAATATGGGCTCATAAAAACAAAACTAAGTTAGAGTAGCCTCAGCATGTTCTTTTGCTACATTCCTGGCCCAATGCGACAGGGCCAGAGCTGTAGATGTCACCAAGAAAGGTGCCCTCCCTGATCCCTCCCTCCCAGGGCATGTCTAGCACAGGGTGAGGGTGACACAGACTGACACACGTGCGTGAAATACACCAGCCACACAGGCTTTCTTGCAGGTGTTCTTAAAATACCACCTTCAGCCTCAATAGGAGGTCAACACAGTAATTCAAGACATGCTAAGAGTCTTAAAAATTTCCTGGGGTAAACAAGCAGCTTGCAACTAAAAGGACACCCCATACCACCAAATCGGGTCTCGCTGCAAGTATTCACGGGAGAGTGGCCCTGCCTGGAGATCCTGCCTGCTCCACAGCCAGTGCTGAGCACTGCCGCGGCAGCCGAGGCATGATTATCGAACACAATGACTTCGTAAGTGCATATCCTTCATCCTCAAGGTGGGCCAGAACGCAAGGGCAACTTCATCTGCCTGCGGAGCCACACAGACATTCCTTTCCATTTTATTCTTTGCATTTGCCAGGTTTTTGGAAGACAGAGACATTCTTTTCAGTGAAAGCAAAAACAACCAGAAAGAAGAAAGAAAGAAAGAAAGAAAGAAAGAAAGAAAGAAAGAAAGAAAGAAAGAAAGAAAGAAAGAAAAGAAAGAAAGAAAGAAAAAGAAAAACGCTTTGTATGCAGAGAAGAGCCACGTTTTGCAGGTCACCATGACCTGATACCAATTCATTCCAACGTTCAGTGCTAATTGGAGCAGAGGAGCCCCCATTTCCATCTCGCTCCCACAAACCTCTCCCACTGGGGATTTCTAAACCTTGTTTGAACATTTCTTCCTTGTCACACTCGGTCAAAATAAACCTTTAATAAAAGACTGAAAGTTGTGGGGCTTTTTTTATCTAAGATCCCCCTAAAAACTCTGGAAGTTAATCTGAAGTGGAGGAAAACAAACAAGCCAAGCCTGGCTCTGCCTGCTTAGCCCTGGCCATGTCTGGCTCAGCCACGCGCTGACCTTGAAATCGAGGGCAGATGCTGAAGTCCTCTTGGCCCTGTGTCCGCATCTGTAAAAGCAGATGATATTATCTACTTCAAAACGGCAAAGACAGAAATAGAATGACAGGGGCAGAGGGTGGAAGCTCCCTCCAACAATACAGACAGCGCGAGCAGAAGGCAGGAGGGGGCTGCACTCACCTGAGGAAAGGCGAAACTCTGCCACAATTCCTCATCCTTTTGTGGGCAGGTAGGTTCCCAAGAGCCCCCTCGAGCTGAGTCATGTCCCAGAGGGGCGCCCAGAACCCGGCAAAGCTATATATTCACTGAGATCAAACTGGCGGTGCATGGTCCAAGGCCCCGCGTCAGCAAAGACACTCATCAGTGGGGACACGCCTTGGGCTTAGGCTGTGGCCGACTTTGTCGGGGCTGAGCAAGGCGAGTCCTTCATGCACACCTCTTGCCAGAGTTCTTGAGTTGGAAAAGCTCAAGACAAATGACAAAGACCCATCATAAAGGCACCGAGTGTTCCAGGACACTGGGAGAAAGGAGACAATGGGATGAGAGCCACCCCTGAAGCCGTGCTTGGTAGCTAAACGAAGGCATGATGTCCCTGAACTATGACTGAGTCCTCTGGCCAGCTGTGGAGAGGGGGCCTCCTGGACTTCCCCAAACTGCCAGCAGCAATGAAGGCCAAGCCAGCTCTGCTACTGCGGCCCCACCGGCAACGCTTTTGGCTTTGCAGTACCTGGCCTTTCAGCTGGGGCCACTCAAGTCCCCGCTCTCAAGTGGATGGGGCTCAGCCCACGTCGTACAGACCGATGCTGAAGCACCATGGCATGGTTTTCATGTCACGAAACCTTGGCTCTTCTGGCTTTCCTGTGTAACGGAAGTCCAGAGCCCGGGGCGCTGGCCCCACTCTGTGCGGTACTTGAACAGGGACACCTGGCTCCATACACTGTGCATCCCATACAGTGTAGCGTTGGAGCGAATCCTAATATAACCCACGGACTTCAACTGGTAACGATGCATCGAAGTTGTTTGATTGGCTCCAGGAAACTTTACATCCTAATATAAGCTGTTACTAGAGGAACAGCTGTTGTGGCTGGCTTCTGTGGCGGTGGACATGAAGGTATGGGCCTTAATATGCTAGCTGCCCATTTATTCTGTTAGCTTCAAGCTAAAGAGCAAAATAAAACATAGATAACAGGAAGTAGGGAGATGAGTCTTTCGGGGGGGAGGGAGGGAAGGTGGAGGGAGGGAGGGAAAAGGATGAAAGGAACTGAGAAGCGTCCCGGGCCTGTGAACATTAGGCACTGCAAACATGAGCTAACAAAAAGTATTATAATGCAGAAAAGTACATAAAGTGCTATTTAGCAAACAAGGGCAAAAATCAAATGCAAAAAAGGCTCTTGGGTCCTAAGAAATCTAGTGGCATTTGGTTTTGGCCTGTGAGCATCATCAAAGACCTTCATGCAATCTAAGATAAAATCCTGTTTGGGGAAGGTCTCTAGTTTATTGGCATACTTTCAACAGACATAATGATCACATTCAACATAGGAAATTTGTGCCTCTACATGGTATATCTTAATTCTTTTTAAAAAAATATTTATTTATTTATTATTTATTTATTTGGTACAGGGTCTCACTATACAGCTCAAACTTGTAGTGATCCTCTTGTCTCAGCCTCACCAGTGCTGGGATTACAGGTTCGCACCACTGCTCCTGGTTTTAGTGGCCGGCTCAGCACTCTCAGGGTTCGGTGGTGGCAGGGCTTGTGGTACAGGGGATTAAACCAAGGTCCTTGCACTTGCTAAGCAGGGGCTTAGACCACTGAGCTATCTTAATTCCTCTTTCCCCATTCTCCTATCCCCCTTCAATCCCTCTTTTTTTCCTTATTTACAAAATTGTTTCCATTTCTCCCTTTTTTCTTGTTTTTTCTTTTCTCCCCACCCAGTTCTCCCTCTCATTTGAGTGTTTCTTCCTACTCACACCTCCTGTAGATGTGGGTCTTTATTCACACGTGTGATTTCTCCCGTCAGAGAAACGAGGAGATCTGGGTCCACATGTGGCCTGTTCGCTTTGCCCCAGTGCCTG
Source organism: Octodon degus (assembly GCF_000260255.1). Lineage (NCBI taxonomy): Eukaryota > Metazoa > Chordata > Mammalia > Rodentia > Octodontidae > Octodon > Octodon degus. The sequence goes on along the minus strand of NW_004524770.1, from coordinate 3,304,117 downwards.
GCCTCAAGGTCCACCCACTTACCTAGAAATGTCTCAAGTTGATCCTTCCTAAGGGTAAGCTAATTAAGTAGTACAACCATGATGGAAACCAGTGTGGAGACTCCTCAGAAACCTAAAACCAGAGGTTCCATCTGGCCCAGCAATTTCCCTTCTTGGTATCTTCTCAAAAGAATTCAGAGCTCCGCAACCACAGCGATACATGTGCATGCATGTGTACAGTGGCCCCGTTTCTAGCAGCTAAGTCTTGGAACCCGCCCAAAGGCCTGCCAACCAATCGGTGCATAAAGAAGATGTGGGGTTTTTACATGAGACAAAATCTTATGCTTGCCCGCACCACTTAGGGCAGCTGGCCACTGCCTTTCTGGCTCCAGGGTCCAGGTTTGTGGCCGACAGCTCTCCCATGGAAGGCAGCACTTGGGGTCTGGGGGTGACCCAAGTCACTGCATTTGTCGTGCACTTGATTTCTGTTGTTATTGCATTAGGTCCTCCTAAGGAGTACGCAGTTCACAGCACGCTTTGCACTGTGCTGGGGCTCTAGTGCCACCCCCGCTGTTGAGCTGACGGGAGGCGGAGCCCCCGAGAAGGACGTGTAGAGGCGGCCTCCAGCTTCATCCCGCCACTGCTGCTCACGGCCTGCTGTGTAGCCTTCTTCCTCAGCGGCTAGGACTGGCATTAACCCATGCCCCTGGGGCATCCTGGCATCAGACTGAAGCTCTTGGACGCTATGGGCAGGGATAGCAAGGGAATGCGGGCAGCTTGGGTACTGGGGAGGGATGCTGGCCTCAGGCCTTGGGAGAACCTTGAGAACTGTGGGATTTCTCCTGCTTTATGTTGTTTTGATCTAATTTAAAAGCATGAGACGGACCTGCAAGCAACTGAGAATCCATTCGCATGCACACACAGCTGGGAGAAGGTAGTCTCTGAATTTGCTGTTAGTTTAAACAGTTGTGTTACTAGCCACGGAACCTTGGAGGACCAGCCCTGCAGGGAGGGAAGAGCAGCCCCTCCGGACATCGTGCTGTGCCTCATAAGCCGCCCACCCTTCTCACATCCCCAGGATGGAGCAATCAATAAAGCATCGCTTCAAACAGTGAAGTAAGCACAGTTCGTCTGGCGACCGTGCACTCAGCATTGTGCTGTTCCCAGGCTGCGAGAACTCGTGGCCATTCTGGGGAGAGGCTGGTAGCTGCTGGACAGAGCCTCCGAGGAAGAGGAGCTAGAGTGGTGTCACATTGATTTCACAGGACGTTTGCAGGTAGATTTCAGTGTGACCTGGTGTCCTGACCTCGTGGTTTCCTGGTACCTGGCAAACAGTGGTTTGCGCTCACATTGTCCTCCCCCGCACCGTGTACTTCCAGTCACAAGAACACATTCAGTAGCAGCCACTTGACACCTTGTTCCTCGAGAGTGTCTAATATTTCCGTTAGGTGGGCCAGCACTGGACCTCCTTTCATAAAGAACAGCAAAGAGCCAGTTGCACACGTGACAGCTGAGACTGGAGACCCGGCCCGGACACACTTCTTGGTTTCTGCACTTGCGTTACTTTCTCTCCTTGGCATTCAGGACCTTACTGCCATCTCTTTTCCTGTGCTGAGCACTTTGGTTGATTACATGGTCAATGACTCACTGGAGACAGGCTTGAATACTACCTTAGGGTTTTCCACATTCTCCCTCTCCGAGGCAGTAGGAATGGTGCCTTGCTCCTCAGAGGTGTTTTCCCACGGAGCAGCCTCCCCTCGGCAGCCTGGTGCTCATCAACTGCAAGCCCTCCCTTCAGTAAAGCCACACAGGTCCTGACTCAGCCCATGGGACTCCACTGTGCATCCCTAGCTCTGCTCTAGCTTGACAAAGTTACCTAATTTTCCATGCCTCAGTCTCCCCACCTGCACCTTGGGAATTATACATGTACCTTTTCCATCATGCTTAGGAAAGTCCCCAATGCAAAGTTGCCATAAGTGATTGAAGTCAACAAAGAGACTTGAGCAGAGAAAGCTTTTCTCCTGCAGGGCACCTTTGGGAGAGAAAACAAGCACAGAGATGAGAAGCAGCCCGCGGTGGGCTTGGAGCTTGGTGGGGTGTGCACGGCCGAATCGCAGGCCAGATTTCTCAGACTTGTGAGCAACAGCTCCCGCTGTGCCAGGCCTTCTGCTGGGTCTCGTTGTGGATCTCTTCGTCCCTTCTCTGCTTCTAGTCAGAAGCTCACTGCCATCGGGAACACTAAGAAAAGTGAAAGGGCTGGGGGCACACGCATTTGCTCCCAGCGAGCACCGCATGAAGGGCACACCCGTCGGCCACAGCAGGTGCTCGGGGCACATGGGCGGGGGCAGGTGTGCTTACCCAGGTGTATCCCTTCTCAGCTGACCCAGCACTCCCTGCCTGAGCCTCTGCCCAGCCCTCTGGATCTGTCATTCACTGCAGCCCACTGGCTCCACCAGCCGCCCAGCACCAGCAGTCCACGGCCTCAGCAGCAACGGTGCTCCGCAAGTCAACAACCTGGTTCTCTCCTCCCTGAATGCCTCCCCCTGTGCCTGTGCCCATCTTCCAGGTGCATGACCCAAGTGTAGCTCAGCTTGGCAGAAGGCTGGAGAGACCCAGCCCTCCAACGTCTCCACCTACCCTGGCTCTTATCTTCCCTCCACCTTCTGGAGATGTCACATATTCTCTGTGCTTATACCAAAGGCTCTTCTGATACCCAGGATGGTGGGCAGCAGGCTCCCTCCTGGTGGGGGAATTTGGATCAGGCCGGCACTCAGACTAACACAGTCCTAGTGGCTGACACACACTTCTAGTGGCAGAGCGAGTGCTCACCATCCAGTGCAGGCAATCAGCACAGCCAACGCGTTACCGTACCAGCCTGTGTCCTAGATGAGGGTCAGCTCGGAACCCCACTCCTGGGCTGCTCTGGGGAGCAATGTGCCGGTAGATGCGGGCCTCCTCTGGCTCTCATCTTCGCTCCCGCCAGCGATCATAGATTAACCTGTCCCTGAGCGGCAGGTTAAGGGAAAAGCGCGGGGCTTGTTCCTCGCTTTGAAAACATCATAGAGAGTCAAAGGCAATGTTTCCAGCCTGAACTGTACATCGCGGAGTAACACGAGCCATAGGAAAACACACGGAGACCACAGCTACGGCACTTGAAAAGCAAATTTGATCCAGGAAGCAGAAGCAGGCCAGCGAGTGCCAGCATTGAAAACAAATTCCCCTTTTAACTAAAGGTCTAGTGAAGGTCAGGCGTGGTGAGATCTTGAAGGAGGGATCTCCTCAGGGAAAAGAAAGCAGAATAAGGATGGGATTCTGGCACCACAGTCAGTACCTGGCAGACCAGTTAGCGGCCATGTCGGAGTGGCGGACTCGGCTTCCTCTCAGGGGTGGTGGGCACTCTAGGTCAGGCCTCCATGCTGGTCCTCAACAATGGCTCAGTGCGGCTCGGGAAAGAGGCGATGGCAGGGAACCAAGAAGAGAGAGCACGGGCCGGTAGCAGTCTATTAGGCGATAGCTTGGAACCCAGTCCACTCGCCTTCATCCCGCCAGACGCCTGACGCCTGTCTGCCCAAGGGCCGGCTCAGCTGGCACAGATCTAAGTCCTCGCCATTCCTCAGCACACACTGGCACTTTCCGCTGCCCTCTCTCTGCACCCTTTGCAACTTGTTCCTATTGCCAAGTAGGTTTCAAGGGAAGAGAAAACACTGCAAAGGACAAAGATGCTAATAAGGAAAAGAACTGATGGCCTGAGATCAGGAGTGGGGTACCTGCCCCCGGATCTCTGTGGCCCACTGCACCTATACACAGGTGACTCTAGAAGGTGATCAGATTCTGCCCAGGCCTCAGGAATTCCATGTGAGGACATAGCTGGCCATTGCCATGACCTCAATGACCCTGGGAGCAGCTGCCTCTCACACAGCTGCAGGAGTTGTACAACTGGCTGGCTGGCAGGAGGCAGGTAGTGTTGATGACGTAATGAACATGGACATGATCAGTTTGCCATCCCGCACATGCCCAGAACCTGGGCTGTCAAGCTTCCTTCTGCTCTGGGTCCTCCCTGCTCCCTACCTCAGCCCGGAGAAGCCCAGACCTGAGCAAGTGAGCCACGGGGTCGACAGCCCACAAAGGCCAGGTCCGACTCCTAGCCGACGGAGGCATCCGGTCAGTGCCTTGAGCTGCCTTTTGAACACAGCTGCCGGTTGTCCTCTCTAATGACCGGGATCCTTCCACAGAATCTCACAGAGGAGTTTTCCTGTGAGTGGCAGGATGCCAGGAAGGCCTGGAGAAGCTCGACGGACCCAGGCCTCCCCTCCTGCTGCCTCTCTCACTCCGCTCCTGGCCTCCTCTTGCCAATAGAGCTGTGTTTTATTTAACGTTTGGTAACCACAAACCGCATCCACGTGGTATTTATCAAATGTGTTCATCAACCTGCAGAAAAAAGACAGAGGCAGGGCCGTCGCGGTGTGTGGAGGAGAGGACTCGGGCGATGGATTCCGGCTCGACATTCAGCGCATTGTTTCCCTTTCCTTTCAGACACACGCTTGGTCAGCTGGCTGTTTAGAATCGCTAGAGATCCTGACACTCCCCACTTGACAGCTCGGGGTGGGGAGCAGCAGCGTGGGGTGAGCTAGCGTCTAGAAATGGGGTGGCCTACCGGGTGCACTGCAGCCGCTTGCTGCGTGCTGGTGTGCTCGCCACCTCCGAGCAGAATGGTGGAGCGAGATCTTTGCCGAAAAGAAAAGCATTTTTATTCTTTATTGAAACATGCCATTGCATTCTTTATACATCCAAGGAGCCTATTCATTGGCACAGAAAGGTCGTTGAGAGATTCTGTCTATTCAAACTTCACACAGCCTCAGTGTAAATTTGGAACGTGCTCTTGAAAAGCCAGGAATTAAACAATGCTCTGTGAAGTGGCAGTTTCAATTATAAATGCGATGAATACTTGGGCATATCCATTTTTGAAAATATGATTGACAAAATGTCAAAGGACGGTGGCTACCCTGGATGGATGTGGCTACTTTAGAACATGGTTTGGGTGACAGTAGGGGGAGGTGCTACGCCTGTCCATCAGCTGATAAAGACACGCCCACCCAGTATGCGCGCTCCGAAGTAGAGATGCATATTCAATGTAAATTAAGTTTAGCATTCAAAGATGGTGATTCATGATTTATTTTCAAAATAGTGTATCTGTGAAAAATTAAGAGCCACAAGGATCCAATTATCTCCATGGCAGGCTAATTTATGTGGCATGAAGTACTTTTTAAAAAATCGGGAGGTGTGTTTTAGTAAGGCTAAATTGGTGTCGTCTTGCTGGGTCACAGCGTGAGGTCTATCTGAATGGTGTGGATCTCATTAAATATCATTGACTTACAATTGCTTAGGTGACAAGAAAGATGAAGATGAACGCAGGGCCTAGCGGAGGTTTCCCTTTGTTCATGGAGACGGAGCCCCCGGCAGCCTCTCTGAGTTCTCTAAGCAAGCAGCACCTTGGACAAGACCCCAAGCTGGCCGAGGTCGGCTCCTGCCTGGCTGCTGCGGCAAGCTGACTGGCTGTGCAGGAGGTTCAGACCACCGCGTCCCTCCTTCCCCAGCCCGCAGTCCTGGCTGCTCGCTGGTATTGATTTTAGGAAGGAGCTCTGAAATCGATCGATATCTGTTGGCAGCTGAAATCTTCAGATATTTGTTAAAGAACCAGGTCGTCATGTTTCTGTGGGCAGCCAAGGTGGCGGGCGCTCGGTTACAGGATTAAATAACGCCTGGCGCGGTTGCTGTTGATAAGTGGCGGGTCAGCGTGGAGCGCGTGTTTACTGTGATTACTCTAAACAGGAGCACCCTGCATTGACCTGTTCCTTTGGCACCTGCACAGTGAGGGGAATTTGTCATCTGCTACTTTAAAGGCAGTTTCTTCCCTCTAATGAGCTGTACAGACAGAGGGGGTTCAAGCCCAAACCTGCAACGAAATACCAAGCTGTGTGAGGAGGCGGGGGAGCCCGAGGAACGGCGGTGCTCCCTAAGTGTGCTTTGCATGTTCGGGATTGCAGGAAATGCAATTACACAGCTCCAAGCGGCTGCGAGGTGCCGCTCTCCACAGCGTCCTGCAGACGCGCGAAGAGCTCCCATTTCCCGCGAGCGCGGAGTCTGCGCGTGCGCACAACCTCCACGTCCCTCCGCAGGCGCCCGGGATCGCGCATCCACCCGCCCTCGGCGCCAGCCCCTCGTGGCGCAGGAGAGGCTGGACTCAGAATGGAGAGGTACGCGCGTGTCACGACTAAGACAGCTGCTAAGCACACCTCTGTCACAATGCACGTTCGATGGAACACGTTTGGAAACATTAATGAAACCCTTAGTTTGGCCATCACCGAGGGCTTATGACTGTGGGCACGCTCTGGCTTGACTGGGAGGGTGGCATGTGACAGCGATGTGCAGTCCCAGCTATGCGAGAGGCCCGTGACAAACCCCAGAAGAGAGACTTGTTCTGTTAGGACACAAACAACATAAAGGAGAAACAGTTAAGATTGAGAAGAGCCGACAGACCCAGAGCTCTGTGGCTGGGCCTGGAATGCTCAGCTGGGATGGGCAGCTCTCCTGTTACTTCAGAGACTCCCAGATGGTGCGCAACGCTGACACTGTGGAGAGAGGAGGTGCTTGCACTGGGTGTCTGCTGGGTACTTAGCAGGACAGCTCTTATCTGTTTACTTATCTGTAGGAAAGGAAATGGTGACTCCTAATTGAGGGGCCCTTATGCAGAACGAATTAAATAAAATGTGTGGCTGGGGTTATCAGCACGTTAAATACCATCTGAAGTGGCACATTCGTGTGAAGACAGTGTGGTGATCCCAGGACTTTAGTATATACAATGGATGTTCTCACCTTGGTACCGAGCAAAGCTTCCCTTGGGCCTGTGCAGAGCGCGCCTCTTCTCTGACCGGCAGTGACTCCCTCAGGCTGAGACCCCGCACGGCCCCTCTCCTGTAGTTCACAGAACTTATGCATCTAGCAGCAACTCTAAGTAATCAGGCTGCAGGAAGGCCCTGCGGAGGTGGAGAGGCTGCTGTTCCTGTGCCTCGCTCAACAATGCACCCGAATGCAGCCCACCCCTTGAGGGATGCAGTCCCCGTGGCACTGGTGTGTGCCAGTAAGTCAGAGCCTGACAAGCGGCACGGACTTCCACACTGTCACCCACGCAGGGCTCTCGCCAAGGGTCAGTGATTGAGCCACCTCGCCAGCCCACGCTCAGCCGCATGACACCTGCTCAGTCATCCGCTTACTCATGCCACGACCCAAGTCACACGGGGGTCAAATGTAACTTCTCAGTAGACCAAGGTCAAAGAATTTGCCCATACTTCTATCAGGAGGACAGAAAGGAAAATACTTTTTCCTGTAAGTGTAAGAAAAGGAAACCCTGATCTCTGGACATCAACAGAAACAAAGCCATGAAAATCTACTTTTTTTCCTCACCCCTTTCCATATCTTTATTACCTTCTGGTTGATTGACTAAAGCAGCTGTCAAGATTGTGTGTGTGTGTGTGTGTGTGTGTGCGCGCGCGCGCGCGCGCATGCACGAGCGTGCACACTCGCACCACCTTGCCTCTGTCATCTCAGGTTAAATGCTAGCTTCTTGCATCACCATCACTGTCCGTTGTGTGCCCTCCACAGCAAGAGCGAGTGATGCGCTCAGACCTCACTGTCCTTCTTCGTGGCACTTAGCACAACATGTGAGCACTTTCTTAGGGTCTTCCCTGGCCCCACCTGTGGGGATGCATCTTAGCACACACAGATGTCACAAGAATCGCAGCCACACGTTCGCACTCGTGGCTCCAGCAGTGAGCGACACACGGCCACGCCAGGCACCACGTTCTCGTGACCTGGGATCTGCAGGGCAGGAGGGGAAGAGATAGTGGAGAGTGTTTCTCATGGTGTCAGTGAGGATCTCACAAGGCCGGCCGGGGGCACTTTAGAGAAGAGATGAATGATAAAGGGAACAAGCTCTGGACAGCAAGTTCTCTGCCTGCTGTGTGCCACTGCAGAGCCCTGTGGTTGGAGGACAGACGTGGATATCTGCATCCAGAGAGGGGGAATCTCAGGCTCCAAAGTGTAGAGCAGTTCAGGGCTGGGTCCACGCCGAACTGGACTCTGTTCTGAGAGGGAGTGGGGTGAGCACCTCTGCTGGGCTCTACAGAGCAAGCACGGGCTCCTTCTAAGGAAGTGTCTGAGCCCGCCTCCCAGCCCCAAGGTCACCTGGTGCCGTAATCATCTCCACAGCTGCTGGGCTCCTCAACGGCAAACTGCGCTGGGATGAGGCCGTGCTGGGACCACCAGACACTTCCTCTTGCCCAGGACCAGGTCGTCTTCCCAGGCTGACGTCAGGGGCTCCACCCTTGGGGCCTGCCCTTCGTTACTAGCACACACCAAGTATGGAACATTCTTTTGTACACCACAGAGTGAAAAGTAGCCCTTGTCATTCTTGCCCACAGCTTTCCTGCCCTGAAACTCTGTAGGAAAAGTGGCTCCAATCTCTGCCCCCCCTTCTTTGTTGTGTCTACAGTGGCACATGCCCCTGTGTTTGAGGAGAAATTTCTAGAAGCATGGAGGCAAGTCATCCATTCATGTGAAAGCATTTCCTTCTCTGTTAGGTTGCAGCCTCATGCCAACCTCATGACCTTTCTGACTGAGAGGCTTGGAGAGGAGTAGTGGCATCTGCAGAGATGCTATCATGGGCCACCTCTTAGTGGCTCTGCTGGCTTTTAGTGGCACTAACCAGAGCGGCTGGAGCAAATTCCCAAATCTCTGCACATGCCCACTCCTTAAGGTCCCAGGGTAGTCCCCTTTGAGATGGACACTCATTCTCACAGTAACGCAGCACCCAGCTCCACCAGAACACACTTCAAGCCTCACCCACACCTTACCTCATGCAAGTCTCGCATGAACAGAGGCCATTACTGACCTCATTGCAAGGGTGAGGAAACCAAAGCACAGAAACGCCAAGATCCTGCATCAGGCCCTGGGTGCTAAGTAGCTGACCCAGGAGTTGCGCCTGGCGGCCTGCCAGGAAGCCAGCTTCCACAGGGGTGGGAGTTTTAGACTTGCGAATTTCCATGATGCAAATCCCTGCCCCCCATCACCCATTTAAGGCTGCCCAGGTGGAAGATCTGGTTTGACAAATTTCTGAATCTTCAGAGTGAACTGCCTCTGCTCACTTTTCTTGGGTATCTGTTCTTGGCCCCTAGTTCAGAAAAGGCTTAAAGGGATCCTTGGGAGAGCAAAGGACAGACAAGGAGGCGTGAGTGCCCCCACACAGAGGGCGTGGCAACAGAAGCACACTGTGCATGCTGCCGGAAGCACTACGCATGTTGGAAATCTACATCTTATGAAAGAAAGCTAGCTCTAACCTTGAATCTTCAGGGATTAAGTGGTCAGGCGTTTCCAGAATGAGCATGACACAAGAATACTGTGCAATTCCCTGAAGTCAGGAGGTTTGCAAGTCCAGTTGCTTCTACTTTACCAGGGTTCTGCTCTTCCTCTCCTCTCCTTGGCTTTGGTGGGGCTGCAGCTGCACTGCAGGGGCCTGTCTGAGCAGCTCACTGAGTTAGGTGGGTTTCCATTGGTGGCAGCCGTCTTGGTGGCCAGCCCTACCTGAGAATAGCTCAGGCAGAGCTCTGCTGCAGGAGCAGCTCAAGCAGCCAGGACCATCGTGTCCTGCTGCAGGACAGCCATGCTGCTACTGCTGACCAGGGCCAGCAGGATGCCAGCCACAGCTGATGGCTCATCTTCTGCACTTGACCTTCAGTCAGAGGCAGCATGATGGGAGGTGGGGCCAGGGCACCTGTTTAGGTCAACTTGGTTTCCTGAGTGGGTATTTGTGTGCCCTGAAGCCAGTCACAAGATAAAGAGGCACGACAATCTGTAAGTATGGATGTCACAGCCTGAGAGAAACAAGGACAGAGTCTTTGCATCCCAGCAAGTGTCCTGGTTCATCCCAGTCAGATCATCACCCAAGTAAGGACATCCCAAGTACAGCACAAAGTCTCCATTTCTTTTCTACCTAATCAAGTGGACTCTAAGGCCGTACTGTATGCAGCCCAAAACCTATCCAAGAACTTTCAAATTATTTCAAATAATGTTGAGAGAAATCCCCTGGCATAACTTCAGAAGTTATAAAAAAAATCCTTGGCCTCAGGCCCAGTGGAATGCCTCCCGTGGTCAGAGTCCCATGGAGTAATTTGAACCTCAAAAGGAAATTTCATTCCTTTTCAAGTGAGGGTTCCAACATTTTAATATTTTTTTAAGCTTGGCCTATATTAGGAATCTTCTGGACAACATAATATACCCAGAAGAGAGATCCTAATGGCATAATCTACTCCAGATATAGCAGTGTGATTTAGCGCAGATTTGGTTTCTAGTAAAAGGAAAAACAGCCCTTTCCGGGGAGACCGGTGTATCGCAGGGGATAGCTGGTGTCAAACTTCTTTTCTGATAAATGAGACCCATCCAATGGGGCTCCAAAATGATCTCAGCTTTGATTGCAGTGAAACTGAGGATTTACTAAATGTCTCTTAATTGGATACCATAAATGCGTGAGCTCTATAGCATGTAATCATCTATCAATAGATATTTCTCTAGATGCAGTCCTGAGTTTCCTGGCTCCTTCTCCAATGGCTGAGTGGCAGACAAAGTCAAGTAGAGTTGGTGACAGACACGCCCTGATGGAAATACAAGCACATGTGCTCTAAAAGAATCAACTGCACAGTGACTGAGTAGCTAGAAAGGAGAGCTTGCATGAGTCACGCAAACCCACTCCCTATCCACCGCAGCTCACTAATGAACAGCTACACGGGAGCAGAGCTGCAACACATGGTGGTAAGAAGTGATGTGTGGACTGGGTGCTTTGTTACACAGTAGCAGCATAGCCACAGATAACTGGTAGACCTCTCTCTTTGCAGCACAAGGGGTACTTTCAACTAGGGAGCTCCTGAGAACAAAACAAAGCGCCGGAGCAGGTAATCCTTCACACAGTAAAGCACATGGCATTGCTATGAAGCAGCTTATTCATGGAGCAGGAGCTCAACACTCACAGCTCACCTCACAGAAGATAGGGCCACACTGCTATGCCATTAATGTTGTGTTGCCTTTTGTGTCCGTCCAGCCTGATGCACCTACCTGAATAGACTTCTATGCTTTGCAATTGGACAAAAACTGTCACCTCTGTACCCAGAAACACCCATTCCTCTCCGCATCCTGAGGATCTGCACAGGCCTTCAAACCTCCATAGCCACTGAAGCCAACACCTTCACCAAGGACATTGCCGGCATTTGTAGTGCTACACAGACATCCTTGCACCACGGAGAAATGGGGTCCTCCCACAGCAGACAGGTGGTAATTTATTTATGAGATGTCAGCTGCGCCTAGTGTCATTTGTCCTCAGGGCATGCCAATGACTTCAGCCTGCATGATTAAAATGTGAATAAGGAATCAAAGAGCAAGGTCAGGAGCCCATGACTGTAAGTTATTATATGCTCTTGGACATGATGTAGGGTCACCTCTGAGCAGTTTTATTTTATTCCAGAGTTAATGTTTGGAGACAGAATTTCAGGCCCAAAGAAATACTGCAAAAATAATAAATAGCAAATTATCCTTCCTCCCACTTCTCCTTAAATAGCCATTGGACCCTGGTCAGCACTTAGAAGCTGCTTTGCTACTGTGCTAGTAACTGGAGCACAGAACTGACTTGAAGTTCCCCCACTTGCCAAGCGCTTGCTCTTTCCCTGTCTAGGGATGCATTCCCGCACCCCGCAGTGTATGTGGTCATCGGGGGTCCTCAGTCGGCCACACTCTGGGTTGGCCCCTCACTTAGTCTTTGTCTTTCATGGTCTTGACCCTTTGGGAAAAAAAAAAAATCCATCAGCTATATAGTAGAAAATGCAGACTTCGAGTCCATGTTTCTCCGTGATCGGCAGGAGGTTGTGCATCACGAGGCGAGGTCCCGGCAGCCCCGAGGTCCCGGAAGCCCCGAGGTCCCGGCAGCCCCGAGGTCCCGGAAGCCCCGAGGTCCCGGAAGCCCCGAGGTCCCGGCAGCCCCGAGGTCCCGGCAGCCCCGAGGTCCCGGAAGCCCCGAGGTCCCGGCAGCCCCGAGGTCCCGGAAGCTCTGAGATCCCGGCAGCCCCGAGGTCCCGGCAGCCCCGAGGTCCCGGCAGCTCTGAGATCCCGGCAGCCCCGAGGTCCCGGAAGCCCCGAGGTCCCGGCAGCCCCGAGGTCCCGGCAGCCCCGAGGTCCCGGCAGCTCTGAGATCCCGGCAGCCCCAAGGCCCCGCCAGTGCACTCTGTCTCCGCTGCTTGATGTCAACACGTGGAAGTGTGAACCTGATCTCAAGCTAAGCCAGCCTGTGTCAGGATCCCCACAGCAACTCCACTCTTTTTCCTGTTGAAATAATGAACTGTTTGAGGGATGACAGCATCTTCTTTCTGCTTGGATTTTGAATGAGCATAATAAATAGAAATAAGTTAATGAGCCCTTTGTCCCAATCTGTACACTGGAGTCAGTCTTTAGGACCCAAGAAACCCCAAACCTGCCCCCATCCCACCTCTTCAGCCCCACCCCACCCTTCCCCTCCTGGTTCCCCCTCGCTCTGCTCACTGGGGCCCTCCACTTCCCGATCCACACCAGCCCTTTCTTCTCAACCCCCGAAGGCAGCGTAGCCTCCTGAGCTGCCCAGGGAAAGGGCCACACCACGGGAAGTCACGTGACAGGATCCCGGCAGGGAAGCTGTAGCCACCGTGAAGGAAACAAGCAGAGCGCTGACCCGTGCAGATGTGGCTGATGCCCGCTTCTGGCTACCTGGAGCCACCTTTCCACACCATTCCTGTCCCAAACAAAGGGCCTCTCCTGCACCAGTCATCCTTACCCTCTTCCCCTTTCATTTTCCATTGCAAGAACAGAACTCACGAGGCCCATGCTGTGTAAATCCAAGGTTTCCCTGGCTCACAGCCGGGAGCTGCACGAGTACTGCACAGGCCTTTGCTCAGCTCCTCTGCGTGTCCCTGACTATGGAGGCGACACATAGGAGACAGCTTATGGCAGTGCAGGCACAAGGGACAGCTTGCAGAGAGGGATGGCGGAGAGTGAGGAGGGCCAACCTTGCTCTTTTTAGTAATTCACCTGCACTCTGGGGAAAACTGACAGGCATCCTGGGACACCAACTACACCAACTCCGTGTCCCCCAAAACAGTCCAACCACCTGGCACTGAACTTCACCGGTTAAAGATTCCACCACTTCTTCACAGCACCACTGTTAGGGCTTAGATAGCGAATGCCCCCAAAGGGCTCCCATGTGCAGAGGTGGGGCTTTCCAAAGGTGATTGCCCTATTGCAAGGCTCGTGCTGGCTGGTCTTAGGATGGGGGTTTGGTCAAGAGAGACAGGTCCCTGGGGGTGTGGTCAGCCGGGTGCACCTCCCACCGCAGGGCGCTCGCTTCATTCTCTGCCAGCTGATGCCAGGACGAGAGCGGCCTTCCTTCACCCGGAGCCTTCCGCCATGCCGCTCCTGCCTTAGTGCCCGAGGGCCGTGGACTGAACACCACGTAACCTCAAATAAACCCTCGAGTGGGTGTTGGCATTGTGTCCCGGCAACCAGACGACAGCTATGACAGTCACACCAAGGGCCGAGCGGCCACCGCACGAGCCCAGGAGGCTTCGGCCCTGAACGCCTCCCCTTCAGCAGGCCGCTCTGTCCTGCCGGGGCCGAGTGGCCAGTGGCAGGACGCCTCCTGTTCCTCGCACTCTTGGCATCCTGAGCTAATCTGCCTGGACAGTTACGGCCTGTTGGCCGATTCTTCCGTCCTTCTTTCTTCCTTCTTCTTATTTCTTCTTTTCCAACTGAATGCAAGTTAAGGTCTCCAAACAGAAAAATTGATCCAGGATTTCATTTTCCTGCTCTGCTGTTCAGCTTTATGAGGACCCAAGTGGTTGCTGAGGAAGCTTTTGACAGGCCCAGCAGTCTGGCAAATTAAATCTTCCAGCCCAAGCAAACCCTGACCTGGAGTTTCCGCCGGATCCCCAGCGGCCGAAGGTTCGCCTGCCTCTTCCCTGATAGGTATCACTTTGCCTCCCTGTGGGGCTGGGTTAAATAATAAAAAGCCTGGAAACAAAACAAGCTTATATTACAGGCAACCCACTTCTGCTATTGCTTTTTCATTAAAAGAGAGAAAAGGGACCACTTGGAAAAAAATAAAGATATTGTGGAAGAACTGAAAAGAAATAAAGGTGTGGAGCGGGGTGGAGACCTGGCGTGCAGGCGCAGAGGCGCAGGCCGGCCTGCAGCTCGGTTCCTCTCTGGGCTCCCGGAAGGCAGAGCCTGCGCCTGTTCCATAATGAATGGAGGACAGCCTGGATCAAACAGGAATCCGGCCGAGCCGCCCTCCGTCCAGGCTGCCCGGGGCCCAGCTGATTTCCCTCAGCCGCCGGAGCGCACGCCTCTCCTGCACACCGGTGTTGCCCGCTGCCGCAGAACTGAGAACACGGGCAGCTGAGAGCGGCGCGCAGGCCTCTCTGGGGGCTACAGGGCTCTTCCTCTCCCCGCCCCGGCTCCCTCACCATGGAGAAGAAAACAGGGCCTCTGTTTCCCAGGCTGGGAGAGGGAAGGCGCGGTCGGCCACGGAGGGATGGGATGCTCACCTCAAGCGCACTCGCTGGATTGTACTGCCTTGCATGATGGTGCACCAGTCTGTCTTCCCTTATTGGTAATATCTTTGAAAAACAGGACATCTCATGTGAAAATCTGGGGCTGCAGTTCATCTAGGAAGCTGGGAGCATACAGCAGCCCTGGTCCGGTTCCCACACAGAAGCTAGGGGCCTGGCTGTCCTCCCCCAAGAGGGCTCCTGGCACTGACCTCACTGTCACCCCGGCCCACCGTGTCCCGCTCGCACGTGTCTGCTGTCCTCACTCAGCCCTGGCTCCTGGGGATCCTGGTGCCCTGCCTGGCCCTGAGTGGACGGGGATGCCCTGGGGGAAGCAGAGGTGCAGACCAGGGCTGGGGATGGGGTGCGGCAGAGTGGAGGTGAGCAGGGAGTGAGCCGGAGTCCTCGCCCGGCCAGCAGGCCTCTTCCACCCCTGGGCCGAGGGGGTCTGAGCAGACCGTTGGAAGGGAGTCAAACGCTGTGCCGGCCCAGCTGAGCTTGGCGGCAGTGTTCACCCAGTGACGCTGAGTATCAGTGGAGACTGCGGCAGGTGTGCCGGGCCGCAGGCCAGGCCTGAGCGCACAGGCTGAGCCGAGTCTCACGTAAGAACTGGGGTGCGCATGGGTCTGACCAGTGCTCCCATTTGCTCAGACTTCTTTCAATTTCTACCACAAGGGAACTGAGCCAAGATGCATTTTCATCTCAAAGAAAAGGAAAGAAGTAACCAAGGTCTTTTCCTTCTCAAAATTAAGAGTTCAAAATGTCAACCCTAAAATTACCCAGAAAAGAATTCCTTTTTTTTTTTTTTTTGCAGATCCGGGGATTGAACTCTGGCCCTTGTGCTTGCCAGGCAGGCACTTATTTATTCTACTGAGCCATCTCCCCAGACCCCCCCCCTTTTTTTTTTAAATTAGCAATGAAGCGATTCTTAGAAAAAAGTGTTTACAGTCCAGTCCACCCCACCCAAACAGCAACAGATGGGAGTAACCTCTCAGAAAGGATCATTTGAAAGGGAATTTATTTTCAGTTAAAAGCAGAAAACAATGCAACTTCAGACACAAGAGCCTTAAGGGCCATCAGCGCTTTGTGGGCTGCTGGCACAGCAGTGGTGTCCCTCCTCCAGCCCAGGTGGATACTGAAGCCCTCAGAGAGTACAGAAGCCTGTGCCACAGGGATGCAGGGATGGGCCACGCACGCACGCACACGCACACACACGCACGCGCATGCACGCACGCATGCGCACGCACATGCACGCACGTACACGCACGCACGGTGACTCTTCCTATCTGTACATACCTACGATAAAGTGTGCTTCACAACCGTAGGTGCAGTAAGACATTAGTGATACCAATACAAATGGAGCAAACTGCGCAGTCCCTGGAGTGGCGGTCCCGTGCCTGGTCTGCCTCTCAAGCTATCACTGTCCTGCGAGGTCTGTGTGAGCAGATGTCAGAAGAAAAGCAGCCCAGGCATCAGGCTCCTGCGGACGTCACTTAAGCACAAGCTCAGCCACACTTCAACGGTTGGCCTCCCATCCACGATGGCCACCGAGTGGCTGACAGGCAGGTAGTGGGAGCAGCTGGCTGCGGCCTGATCCCGCCCTGAGCGGACAGAGTCAGAAGATTTGGGAGATGTTTGCCCTGTTACTTAGATAACCCTGTGATTTATTGATTAATAGCACTATTAAGGATTAAACTCAGGGCCTTCACACTTAGTGATATCCTAAGCTCGCTTTATTTATTTATTTTTGAGAAACAGCCTTGCTAAGTCACTAAGCTGGCCTAGCTGGGCTCCAACTTGTGGTCCTTCTGTCTCAGCCTCCCAGAATGTTGGGGTGACAGGAATGCCCTACTATACTCAGATAATACTTTGTGCTTTTAAACAGCTGAATTACTATTTCCAGGACTGCCTACTTAATAGCTCTAGACAGTGACTGACTACAAGTGACCGGAACCTCAGAGGGCGAAGCCACCCATGTGGCACGCTGCTGTATCTATACTTAACTGAGCGCTCATTTACATTTACCTTTTGGTGGGGAGACTGCCAGCTGGAAGCTGGGTGCTGCTAAATCTGCAGGGATGGCAGCAAGTCTGCCCAGCTAAGGGAATATGGAAGGGAGGATCCTCCTTCCTTCTGCAAACAAGGGGAAAATGGGATTTTCACCCCAGATTCAGAATAAACCACACCAGGGCAGTTTCCCACCCTGATACCTAGGGCCTCACCGGGCAGTTTGTGCCCATAAAACTGCCTGTGAGCCTTCCACTGTGAGCATGACCTGCCCACGGGCCCAGCTATCCTGTCAGATGTTGTGTTGCAGATGTTTCTGAGCAGGCATTCTGCAGACGAAACTAAGGCCCTCCTCAGTCAACTGTGAGAAAGTGGTGCTGTTATGCATGGTTGGGTGGGCCTGGCTGGACCAGCTGAAAGACAGTTTTGAGGTCCAGAGCTTGGCCAGTGCTGGGGGTCATCCTTGCCCTGTATTCCCTTCTCTTTGCTTACTTTGCAGGTGCCATGCCCAGCTGGCCAGCCACACAGCTGCCTAAGATGGCACCTTGGCCCAATTTCCCTAGATGGGTGGATGGATGGATGATGGGTAGGTTGGTGGATGGATAGATGGGTGGATGGATAGATGGGTGGATGGATAGATGGGTGGGTGGATAGATGGGTGGGTGGATGATGGTTAGGTTGGTGGATGGATAGATGGGTGGATGGATAGATGGGTGGATGGATAGATGGGTGGATGGATAGATGGGTGGATGGATAGATGGGTAGGTTGGTGGATGGATAGATGGGTGGATGGATAGATGGGTGGGTGGATGATGGGTAGGTTGGTGGATGGATAGATGGGTGGGTGGATGGGTGGAAGCATGGATGGATGATAGATATGATAGATGACAGACATATGATAAACTAAGATAGGTGATAGGTAATAGGTGGAAAGGTAGATAAGTACATGATAGAAAGATGGAAAGGATAGACAATAAATACACAACAGGCAGACAAGGGTGGACGAGTCGATGGTAGTTACACGGAGCAGGGCTACAGCCTCCCACTAGTTCTTTCTTTCTTGAGACCTGACTGGCACAGATTGTGAAACTGGTTTGCACATGGGCTGTTTGAGTGGATTTGTGGTTCCTTAGATAACAACCAAGATTGTACCCAGTACATCCCAACTAAGTGATGCACTAGCACTCCAAAGCAGTGACCCTTGCAATTCCAGTCCTGCCGCAGCACCATCTGCCTGTCTCTCTCGCTCCTGGCAAACGACACCAGGGTTGTCCAGGCCTTTTCATATCGTCTTCCTAATCACATGCACTCACATACATGCGTGCATAATGCCTGGGCCACACGAGGGTAGGAGAATACAGTGGCTAGGAAAACAATCACCAGGATTCTTCTGTAAAATATGTCCTGAGTGCTTGTACTTGAGTGTGCAGGAAGTGGGTGACACAGCGGACTCCTGGGGAGCTCACCCATCGGAGCAGACCCTCCTGGGGTCCCACTGCCCTCGTGAGTTGCAGTGCAGAGGGTTCTGGGCGGGTGGAGGAAGATTGCACATGCGCACAGAGAGGGACTGCGCATGTGCAGCGCTGCAGGGAGGGGCACGCAGCGCTAGCTCCTGCTGCGGCTCTCCAAAGCTTGCGGGTTTCTTTACCAGCACCAGTGGCTGAAAGAGAAGAGAGTCCAGCGGTCCTAAAGCAGGCTCTTCACAACCACTGGACAAGGGCACGAGTCCTTGCCCTGTGGAGAGGGCACAGATGGCGGAGCCCACTCTTTCTCGGGCTGCTTTCCCTGCTCACTTTTCAGGCGCTCAGACCACCTATTTATTGAGACACACCCCTTACTTCATCTTTGTATGCTGGGACCCTCCACACACCTCACTGGGGGTATCTTAGTCCTTCAGCTTGAAATGTGGAAAAGCACAATGTGGCAGGACTGCTGAGAGGCGGCATGCGAGGCGCAGTACACTCAGCAGGAGCTGGGATTCCCGCGTGCCTTCCCTTCCTCAGAGGTTCATGAAGGCTTGTGGCGTATTAAAGGCCCTGAAAAGCGCTGCGGCCACAACACTTGCTTTACTTAATTTAACCCACTTTTGGGAGGACCATTTAACCCAGGGAATCTTTGGTTTAAAAAGCAAATATATGCCTCAGAACTCTTGTGCTGGGGACATCTTTCCAGGAAACCTGGTCTCTAGAGGAAAGGGCACTGCCACATGCAGAAGCCAAGGATCAGAGCACTGAGAACTGTGTCTGAGGCGGAGCCACTGAAAAGGAGAGGTGCACTGGGATCAAAGTCTCCTACATCACGGGTGGGTGGTGTCCGCCCTCCCTCCCTCCCTCCCTCCCTCCCTCCCTCTAGACCACAGGAAAATATGTTTGTGTCCGCCCTCCCTCCCTCCCTCCTTCCTTCCTTCCTTCCTTCTCCCCTTCCTCTCAAGCGCTGGCTATGCAGTGTTCGTGGCTCCTGAAGGCTTCTCCACTCACTCGCGGCTCCCTCTTGCTCAGCGATTCTTGCTGCTCCAAGTAACATGGCCTCTGCATCCGATGGTGCTCTTTTACCCTGCGTCTTCCCTGTGCAGCCTGCACAGTGTCTGTGGAAGCCACCAGAGCCACGACCATTGGGGCCCTTTAGCTTTTTGAGGGAAGGCCCCCATGAGCCAGTTTGCATGTTTTGAGGCCCCTGTTCAGCAGCAGCTGATAACCCAGCTTGACACAGGGAAGCAGAGCTCTCAGTTTTGTCCTATAAAACTTCTGTGAAGAAAATTTGTTTCCCAAGTTGACTTAGAGCAGGCAGGGACAGCCGCTGCCCCAAAGGCCCAGCGATGGCACAGCTCTGCTCTTGCCTCCTGCCTGTGAGATCTGCTCTCTGTTCAGTTCTAAGTATAATGCCATCAGGAAGGAAACCTCCCTGGGACACAGGGATCTTGTAGTACCCCAGCCAGAGCAAGGCGCAGAGTGACATTTCCTCCTCCTGCCATCTGTGTCTATATGCTTTTACCCAAAGACCCCAGATGTGAGGCCTGCAAGCTCAGCTGCTGACCTTCACGACCTTCACGAAGTTTTTCTTGGGCTGGAAAGAGCAGCCGTCCTTGGGATGCAGGAGGCAGGATTACATGGTGTCCATCAGTCACCGTGGAGCCCAGCCTGTCCTTCCTGGGGCACTGGACACTCTGAGCAAGAGTGCTGTGACCCGAGGCCTCTGCCTGCAGAAGGAGCCTCAGCCCTCCCAGCACCTCGCGTGGGTCTGTCTTGCATGTGGGCAGAAGCCAGAGCAGGGCATCCCGCACCTCTCTCCAGCACACTCTGGGCTGGACTCACTGTCACATGTAACGGGAGTGCGCAGGGTTTCCATCAGGAGAAGAGTCTGCTTCGTTAGGAGCTCCTCTGCCAAAGCAAGTTACCCACAAAGGGTTTCCTGACCACCTACTATGTGCAGGACCCTGTGACCAGTGGTGTTCAGACAGTTACGACGCTCACAAATATGACAGAAGAGGCAGTGTCAGCCCATACAGCAGCAGGAAGCGTAGAGAGAGTGTTGCGTTAGGTGCTTGCTTGTGGGCTTGGGCGGAACTGCAGAGGCCAAGGGTTGCTTTTGTCTGGTCACCTGGTACGTTTCGGGGTGCTGATCCTCCCTTGTTCCACTCAGCTCATCAGGGACTGTGACTCAGAGAGCCTGGCTCCCCTAGACTACGCACACCTCAGTCTGGCTTTCCGTAGTGCTTGTTCACCAGAACAAGGAGGACTGCTCTGCTCTGAGCTGGAGTCCAGCTGCAGCCGATGAAAACTGAGAGGCAGAACTCCCGCCGAGACCAGGGCGCTGGTGTTTCGCCAGCCCTGTGCAGGGCAGGGCCTGACTGAGGGGCAGGGCCACCATTGCAACATCACTGATGTCCAGCTATGTTTTGAAACAAAGAGGACTCCACAATCTGAAACAGGATGGGGAAGAAGAAGTTTGCCTTATGATTGTTCCTTAAGACAAAAAGCTCTGGATCCATCGAGAGCCGATGCGTCTCCTTTCTTGATTTCTAAAATAGGAGAATTAGAGTCATTAATAGGTTGCCCTTTTGCTTGAGCCAGTTCAAGATAGGTGACGTCTACTGAATATGGGAGTTCTGATGAAGGCGGAGCCCAGCCCTACCACATGCCTCGGCCAGTGATGGCGAACCCTGTAGAGCTGCGGGTGCTCACAAGCAGCCTGCCGAGGCACGCGTGCCCTGGCTCACCTCTGCCTTGGCCTGAGCGGTGGGCCCTGAGCCCTGCCCTCCATGTGAGCTCAGACTGCCGTGCCTAAGTAGTTGGTGGTGACAAAGGAAGGGATAAGTGAAACATGGGAGAGGTTCCCAGGGTCCCTTCCCAGGAGGCCTGGTCACCGTGCCAGGGACACTTCCAGGCTTGTGGTCCCTATGTCTTAGAAGAGACAGCATAGCAGAATCTCAAAGTACCATTGGGAGCTCCAGGCTGTGGGTGTCATTGATCCTCAGCTTGAATCAAAAGGCACCGAGGCTTGGGGCTCCGTGCTTGCTGGGCCCCTCAGTCTCTTTGTCTTTTTGCCCTGGAAGTGTCTAGGGAGTGTGGAGGGCACCCTACTGGTGACCTCAGTCACACCCCTCTAAGGTCCCCTTCCCTCCAGAACTGTGACTTGCTTCTACCTGTGGAATAAAGGGGAAAGGACTTTGCAAGTGGAACTCAGGTCCTTATTTATTTGGCAAGGAACTGCTCAGAGGTTCTCCATGGCAGGGGTACGGTGGGGGCTGCTGATGTCATGCAGTGGTGGGAGCTCTCTACTGGGGACCTCGTCCTCCCTGGACATGACACATGGGGAAGCGAGTAGCCGTGCTGTGCGCTGCCATGGGAAGGCTAGCTTCTGCTGCCCTGAGCTCAGTCCTGCTTGTAAGGGAGCCCCCAGCTCCATCCTCAGTGAAGCCAGCTGGCACCTGAATTGCAGCCTCAGAGCAGCCCAGATCCGGGCACCCAGCAAGGCCTTGCCTGGCCCCTGGGCAGGGAAATGCTTTGGTACCTGACATGCCTAGTCCCATGTCACTGTGCTCCTATGTTCCTAGGAATGCTCTGGGGTAGGTGGGGAGGGGACAGGGCCTATGAACAGTTTGTCAGTGAGTAATTACCATATTTAAAAACTAAGCTGTGGTTTTGCCTTTCCTTAATTTAAATGTGGCCAACCATCTTGCAGAGTCTGCGAACTTGTGCAGAAGAAGAAGCCAGAAGGAAGTCAGAGTACAGGATGGGTCAGCCCTGCTGCTTGGGGCCTCGGTGCGTCCAGCAGGCCAGGAGGTGCCTGCTGATCTCCAGGGCCTAGCGCCGTTCTCCTGAGTCACCCGTGCACCCCTCTGCCTTGGGATTCCTTGGCCCTGAGTTTCTTGATCATTTCCTGTCTGTGGCCTTGGTTCTCCGATGACCTCCTGCGGCCAGCTCCCCACCTGGTTCTCATGGGATGTCCTCAGAGTGGGCGCAAAGCCCTGATTCCCTTATTCAATTACATTAAATCGTACATTCCTGCAACTCGCTCCCGTGATGCATTGCGTAAGTGAAAGGGCGAAGTCAATAAGAGCCCTAGTTTTTCTTCCTCATTCCCCGATAATTATAAATTACTGACTTTTCTCATAACCGTGGATTAAGTTCTGTGGAGATGGTTGATTTCCTTTGTGTGGAAACTTGGTTTGGAGACCCTGCGCGTGTAACACAGTGTGCTCCACACGTCACGCCTGTGTCCCTGGGACTCTCCCACCTGGACATTTCTCGAGCAACCGCCACCGCGGAACAACAAAGCGGGGCGCTCACTGAAGGCGCTGCCGGGCTCTCGGACCACATGCTTTAGGGGTCAGAGGACAGTTCTGCACCCAGGCACTGCCCTCCCTGGAGCATGCTTAGCGCTTGAAGCAAGGACTTGCAAGTGCTCACAAGCTGAACGTTGGCAGGTAGAGCTCGAGTCTGGGCTATTTACTCGCATTGCGTTCTCCCACATGGATTTCCAGGGCGCTTTGAATGACCGCTTGATCGACTCCCTGCCCTCACCCTTTGCAGCTAATTGCCAAAAGCCAACAAACAAAGCCTACTACTCCAAGACACTCGCAGTGAGAATTTATACAAAGCATTTTAATAATGCCAAGTATGAGACCGTATCATTTAAATATAAAGAAATCACAAGGCCGCTGGAGACCACTTCCAGGGCTTGAAGCCAGCGTCTGCACTTGCGAGCTCCTTTGTGTGGAAACTTGGTTTGGAGGTCCTGCACGTGTAATAGAGTGTGCTCCACTGGCACAAGCCAATTGATCTCGTGGTGACTCAGTTTCTTTGCCTTCAAAATGAAAAGTAACAATGCGTAGTCGCAGGGCTGGCATGGGCCTTAGATGAGCCAGTGCATCCAGAGTGCTTTGAATTGTACATACGCACCTCGTGATAAACACCGTTCACCTTTGCCATCGCAGTTATTGGTGCTATTGCCTTTGCTCTGATAAGGTGGATTTTGCCAAAACTGATGCCACAAATGTCCTTTGATGTCACTCATGCATTTATTCCATAAGCATCACGTTTTTGCTCTGGGGACAGTGTCTGGTGTGGCTGTAGTTAAGGCTCAATTCCCTGCAGTAGTTTTGTATAAGTGACAAAAGTTCTGGTTTACAGGCCCTGCTGCTTGAGCTGATGCGGGAGGACTGCTGCCACCCGGTCCTTTCCAGCATGATTTTTTTCAGTAGCCAGACACTATTCTTGTGGTCTATGGTACTGGATGCTTCCACAGAGAAACCGTCACCCAGGCCAATTCAGTGGAAGGAAATGCGCCACGCGTGGTCCTGTGCAGGCAGCTACAGCACAGCGACGCTCCTGGAGCTCGGTGCTGCAGACCCGAGCCATCCTTGGGCTTTGCTCAGCATTAACCGCTCTGGTCTGCAGCCTGGTTTAAGTCTTCAGGGGCCAACGCATAGCATGCGCAGGGAAGACCTGCCCTTGTCTCCTCACTTGTGTGAAATCCGTCTTAGTGAGGGAGAGAGGCAGGACCCGATGGCTGTGGCCGTGCCAGTCACCCGGAAAGCATCTCAAAGACAGCACCAAAGCAAGAGAGCAGGGTAACCAGCCGTCTACGCAGGCGGCGCCCCTAACCTCAGTCACGCTGCACCACCTTCAGATGGACGCTCATTCTTTCCACGTACTGCAGCAACTCTTCCGTTTGAGGGAATAAGCTTACCTGTGCCCCGGTCACCGGGAACAGCGCATCTGATCACCTGTGTTCCTTCTCCCTGCACTTTAAGCAGGTGCAACGTCTGTCTGCTCAACATGAGATGTGTTTGCTGGGTGCTGCCTGTTAGGCCAAGATGTCCTCTCGGTCAGAAAGCATTTCCGGACCTCAGGTAATCACCATCCCTGGTCCCTGCAGACCAAGTGCCGCGGGCTCCAGAGAAGTCACTCGCCTTTGGCGGAGGTGGTCCGAGTAAGAGGATGGCCGCGCTTGCTGAGAAGCTGTTTTCATACATCTTGCTGACATCTGCATTGTGGGTAAAATTGGAAATGTATCACAGCACTCAGAGTTCACTTCTTGCCGGTGTGCGACAGTGGACGGGACTCATTTCCTCTCAAGCAGGGCAGAGTGTCCCTTCCAGGGGCAGTCATCATTTTCGGAATCACCTCTTCATCGTCATAGTGTGGGAATGGGCAGCACTGGAGGTTGGAGGTTTCATTAAAAATCCTACAAGGTGCAGCCCAGGCCCTACCACGTGGCATTATCTGGCCCCAAATGCCAACAGCGCTTAGAGTATGGATGGCCATTATGAGACTGGGGAGGTGGCACATTACTTCTGGAGAACTTAAATGATTTCTTACGAGGCTTACTGAGAAGGTAGAAACGATATACCGGAAAGAGAAGAGTTGTAATGTGTGACCAGCCATACGGTCCTGAACTACAACTCAACTAACTAAAACTTTAAAAGTTTTAGTTAAAAACTAAAATGTAAAAGTTTTACTAAAAGTAAACGTTTTTCTCTGAACAATAAAACTTTATTTTTATCTCATCATTACAGTATCTATAAAAGATAAACATTTGTTGAGCAGCTACTATTTTCTGTCAGATGGGTGTGCCAGTCTCACGCCCACTTGTCTACGGAATGTGGCACGAACAGCCAGGCACTGTCTGGTGTATGGAAAGCGACACTGAGTTTGAATGCACTCTTCCCGCAATGATGCTGCTCTGTTCTCAGGCTAGAAAACTACATTCAGGAGTTGAGGGCTGGAGGGCCTCCAGGGGCCGAGGAACGTTCAGCCTAGAAGCCGCACTGCGGGTGCCCTCCTCTCCCCTCTGCACAGTAAACACTCAACCAGACGGGCACTGCGGGAGGATGCTGCGAGGGCCCAGGGTGCAGGCCGAAGGCCTCCCGTGCCGCCACTTGGGCATGCTAACGGGGATTTACGGGCTGGGTGTCTTTGTTCCCCTTCAACATTCACGTGAATGGGCAACTGTGCTCACCCCAAGTCGAGCCCTAAGCACCCAACGTCCTGAGGGAACACTGGAGCTCTTCTGTTCCCTGGGACCGGGCCCTGCCACACCTCGCTGTGTGGCTGCTATCGCCATAACAAGCACTGTGGATGATCAAATTGTGTGAAAGGAGGATAGATTCTGGGTCCTGGTTTTGAAGGTGCCAGTTCATGGTCTGCCCATACTGCCGCTTTGGGGCTTGTGGTGAGACGCTGAATTGCAGCAGAGCACAGGGTGGAGCAAAGCCATCCACCTCCTGGCCAGATTGTGAGCAAGGAGGAGCAAGAACCTGGACGGCTGCAGTGCCCTTCAACAGCACGTGCCCCAGGCCCAAAGATGCCTGGCCAGGCAGGCACCACCTCCCACAGGCTGTGCCAGCTCCCAAGACCTGGAACCGCATGCCCTTGCCAAGGGCACGTGGAGCCTAAGATACTGCTATCTTGAAGTCCTCAGCAAATCTTCACAGCCTCCTTGGATCTTGCCTGCAGCCTGGTGGGTCAAGGACTTATCCGGATATAAGCAGGAGAGCTGCTTACAGAGAGACTGTGTGACTTCCAGGGTCCTGTCACTCGGGGAGAAGCCTGGATTGGTCACAGTGGCTGACTGTGAGGCCCGGAGCTTCAATACAATAAGGGGTACTGGGGGGCACTTGTGCTGGGCCCAAAGCCCAGTCTTTACCTTTCTCTGAGCTGTGTGGGTCAAAGACATTTTCTGTCCCCAAGTTCTACTTTGAAAATAGCAATGTATGAGAGCTAAGTGTGGTGTCCAATTGCATTAACCAGCCAGAGCCCAGAACATAGTCCAGCGAGAACAGAACCTTTGCCTGGTCACCATGGTTATGGCCCATGTGCTCCATGACACCTGCCACCAATCTCAGCTAGCACAGGACAGAGCCTCAATCCAGCTAAATCCAGCTGTGCATGGACAGGAGTGGACTTACCCCAGCTTTGGGGCTCAGGCTTCACCACACCATCTCAGCCCACCTGAGTGCTCTGGGATTCCTCTTTGGAGCCTGCTGCTCTGTGAACATGACACTGTTTCGAGGGGCTTGTGTCCACACACCCAATTATCTTCCCTAATGCATTTCTATAGTGTTCCCAGGGATGGTGTTAAACAACACAGCCTCTATTTCACACTTGGAGTGCAATTCCTCAGCCATTTAGCTCCATGCACCTGTGAAAATCAGGGCGTGTTATCTGGCTGCCAATAGAAAGATCCAGAACACCTCCTTTCCATGCATGATGAGTTCCTGCATAATGTAATAGCAGGGTGACCCAAAGCAGCCTAATGTCTTTAATCATTCTAATTAACTAGTGCAAACGGATTTATCTAAATATGCAGAAAAATGCAGCAATGACATGTGCAGGAGGCAATTAGCAAATCCAAGGTCTCAGAAAGCTGACTGGAAAGCTGCGCACTCTTCCGGTATCTCTCCATTCTTAGAATAGATGCTAGCCACACTACAGAGCCAACAACAATAGCAACAACAACAACACTAACAATCGGAAGAGGAGGAGGAAGAGGAGGTCATACCAGCCAAGACAGTCCTGCTGGGATGTGTGCAGACCATTCTCTTTGAAGATTATTGCGAATTTTTCACTTAGAAGTTAGGTTGTATCACTCTCAGAAGTTAGGTGAAGAATTTAGAATTGGTGCCAAGGTATTTAGGATGATTTTACGTACCCTTCACCTCAGCTTAAGGCATGGAGTCACCAAGAGAATCCTTAGATTTAAGGTCAAACAGGCAGGCAACACCTTCTGTCTGCTCTGCCAGTGAGTGACAGTGACGGGGTCACTTGCTATATGTACTGGGTGTGTCTGTTGCACACGACCTCGCCAGCAAGGAAGACGCAACACACAGCTCTTCCTTCAGTGGTTTATTTAGGCCCCATTACAGCAAGCTTCTTCTTCTTCCAATCCCCCAGACCTTGGCTAATATATACTCCCGAGCCCAATCCCAGTGTGCCATGTGGGGATCACCCATGGGTCCAGCATATGTGGAAGCAAATCATTACTGCAGCCCTGGCCATATAAGGAGTTGTTGTGCACAGAGAGCGCTCACCCACGGGGGGTGGAAGGCGGAAACCAGCGCCATCTTGTAGGCGCGGTCCTTCGCAGATCTCCACAGTTCCCCCTTTTTGTTTTGCAACAGGCAAGGGCAGTGGTCCGATCTCTGCTGTGCAAAGGCTCTGTAGCATTGTGGTCCAGGCGTTCTCCTCCCAGAGACAATGCGACTTGCCCGATACCCGTTTTCCACAGAGGTGAGGAGGTTAGGGCATCAAACCCACATGCAATCAGACGTACCCTTCTTGGCCTTCCAGCTCCACTGGGTGCCAAGTGCAGTGCTTTGCCTCACAGCCTGTGCTACTTGGCTGGCTACTTGGCCAGGGTGGCCAGCCAAGCACTGGGGCACTGTCCGATCTCGATGGCCGCAAAGGCTTGGGCTATCATGACTGCATCCCACCGCCGCTGAGACCTCATGCGACAGATACACCACAAACACGCCAGGGAGAGCAGCACTATCATGACAGTCAGGGCCCCCACTCCCGCCCATTCCTTCAAGTGGTCCATGGCTTTTGTGAGTAGGGATGCTAGTCCTTCTGCGAATCCGGTATCCATGCGGGTCGAATTCACTGCAGTGATCGCCACCCTCAATTGCTCCAGAAGGGCATCAACAGTACTATTCCACTGTCCTATAAGGTGGGCCGAGAGCTGGCAAGACAGATTAGCTGCACGAGTGAAATTCTTAAACTGCACACTAGTGATACATAGCCCAGGGTACTTCCATTCACAGCCAAGCTGTGCCACCTGCCAAAGGACATCTACTTGTTCTTGAATTAAATCAATCCTTTGGTTGACTATCAGGAGTCCCCCCTTCAATTGTGCATTAAGCTGCAGTTGAGTGTCCAGGGCTCGCGCCGTGTTAGAAGAAAGATTATTAAGGACTTGAGCCGTTTGGACTGTATGGGTCATGGCTATGACAGCGGTGGTGGCTCCCACGGTGGCCAAAGCTATAGCGGTTATGATAGCTGCCGTCACTCCAAAATCTCTTCTAAGTCGAAGAAGAGTCAGAGCATTGGGAGCCTCAACAGGCACCAGGATCCATCGGGGCATACAGGTGATGATAGCATAGCTAATTTGTCATGATGAACAAAAAAGGGGGATATGAGTGGGTTCATATATTATAGTCCTATTTGCTAGTCCTTGCTTCATTTGGGACCATCCCTGTTCTGCCCCCTTAAGAGCAACCAAGGGTTCTGCATTTAAACAGCTTCCATTAACACCACAGAGAAGCCAATTATCAAATGGATTTGGTATCCCTGACTCAGAGGTGTGTTGGGAGCTCTGCCCCACGCTGGTGGAGCCCGCCAACCCAAACGCCCCAGAGCCTGGATCTGGAGAGAAGGTGAAATACTCCTTCTCATCAGCCCAAGCTGTAACATGGGATTGGCACCCCATCCAGGGCCATTGTTCTTTGAAATCAGCCCCAACACAATACGGGGCTAGCTTGGGCTGGCGAGAGGTTGCGGTCCCAAGCAGGGTTGCCTGCGGCTTGATTGGCAGCTGCTTCTTCACCTGCAAACTCGATTAGGAAAGTTCTCCAATCAAGATATTGCCCGGGGCCCCAGGACGTTCGGGCTAGTGCATTCCAATCCCCAGGAGTCATACAGTAATGATTAAGGGATTCCACCTGGGAGACAGTGAATGCAGCCGAGACTCCATAGGTCCTAACAGACTCAGCCAATGACTTGATAGTTTTGAAATCCAGGGGGTCGTGGTATCTCTTACCTTGGGGATCTTGGAAGACTGTATAGGCCAGCGAGAGCTCGGCCTGGACTGTTCTCCATACCCCTGGATTAAAAGACCGTCCAGATCGGTCCCCTCCCCCAGCATCTTCATAGGCAGGCGGAGCAGAGGGCTCCGCCCCTACCCCGAAGGCTAGTTCTTGTTTCTTCCTGGGTCCCTTCCTCCTTTTGGGTTTCTCCCCTGTCATGCTCAACTGTCTGAGTGCTTCAGCAAGGGCACGATCGTCTTCCGTACCATTATCTGAGTCTGAGTCCTCCTCAGGGCCCTCGGACTCCTCCTCTCCAGAGCTGGATGAAGCAAGCTCCGTGAGGTTGGGGTAAAGCTCCCTCCTTGGTCTCGCTCCCTCCGTTTCCCGACTCCTCCCCTTTTCACTAGGAGCCTTTTCACTAGCTGTCCTCTCGTACCTTTCCTCCTGCAATTGTTCTAGTGCTATCTTCCCATTAGTCACCGCCCTGCTGCACCGCTGGTCTAGTAAGCAGCCACAGACTAACCTCCACATAGGCAGTGTTCCGGCCTTGAGCACTCCCTGCTCATGCGCAAAGCTGAGATCCTTTCCCAGTTTGTCCCAGGCAGGGACCGTCAAGCTTCCGGAGGTGGCGAACCAAGGGGCCACATCATCGCATTCCTCCAGGAACCTCTTAAGGGTATTTTTCCTCAACTTAAGTTTCTTAGAGTTAAGAGCTCCTGTAGAGCCAAAAAAATTGGGTGCGAAGTAGATGCGCCCATGATTCAACTTATACTTTCACTTCAGAGTTCGCTTGTAGGCAAACTGGATTCGCTCATAGGCGAACCTTGGCGCTCCTACTTTATCTACAGATAGGAGCCCTAAACCCCGCTTTTGTCATGGATCCCCAACTTACCAGGGGACTTACCGGTGCACCCCCTGACCGCTGAAGGTTCTGAGCTGATGGCTTGAGATGGAGTCCCCGTACGGGCCACCACTTGTTGCGCACGACCTCACCAGCAAGGAAGATGCAACACACAGCTCTTCCTTCAGCGGTTTATTCAGGCCCCTTATAGCAAGCTTCTTCTTCTTCCAATCCCCCAGCCCTTGGCTAATATATACTCCCAAGCCCAATCCCAGTGTGCCATGTGGGGATCACCCATGGGTCCAGCATATGCGGAAGCAAATCATGACAGCAGCCCTGGCCATATAAGGAGTTGTTGTGCACAGAGAGCGCTCACCCACGGGGGGTGGAAGGCGGAAACCAGCGCCATCTTGTAGGCGCGGTCCTTCGCAGCTCTCCACATGTGTCCATGGCTGGGGACCCATGCTGCATTACAGTTACATCTGTATAAAAGGCCCCTGGAGAGTGATAGCCACTTTCCAATCCAAAATCCTATGAATTCTACTTTTCCTATTTTGTTTTCCAAAAAATAATCTCATCTCCTGGCATGATGGTGCCAACCTGTAACCCCAAGACTCTTGGAGGTCAGGGAAGAAGAATAACAACCCCTTTCCCAGTCTGGGCTACTCAAGGACGTAGCAAGATCCTTCTAAGAATTTAAAGATGGCAGGGATAGGACTCAGCAGGAAGCTCTTGTGTTCAGTCCCCTGTCCTGAGTGGAGGGGAATCTAGTCATTTTATTTAAAGAAGACGGAAATAAGAGGAACCAAACACTGATTCATGCACTCTCCTTGTTGGAGTTGAGGCCATGAGGACCGCGGAGGCTCTCACAGGAGGAACACACTATAGGCATGACCTTCCTACAGGTCTTGGCATGTGGGAGTCTGTAACTTGGTTGAGCAGAAGACAAAGTCAAGAGCACTGTGCAATGAGCACACAGGCTTATTTTCAGCCCCCTTTGCCCACAGCTCTGTGTAACCTGTTGGCTTTTGTGTACGCCTCTTTCCAAATCCAGATGTCCTGCAGCCGAAGAGCACACACCAGAGTATGGGGCGTGATCAGGGCCCTGCGTGTGACTCCTGGGATCAGGCTACTGATCTCACCCACCTCGGTCTGTGTCTTACAGGGCTGAGATGGAGGTCAGTGAGGCCCCTTCTTCAGTGTGTTCTGAGCTTGCACTTCAGTGACAGTGTGTCAGGTTGGAGCAGCACGAGGGAGAAACCATCAGTTCAGCTGCGTTATTGTAAAGGAAGTGGCCATGAGGATTTCCTTTGTAAAAAGGATTCTTAAGAAAATAGTCCAGTGCTAGAACTACAGATAAAAGCAAATCAAATGTGAAGAAGTCCAACAGCACAGGCTATCATTGGAGAAGCTTGGAATGTACAACTACTCAGTATAATAAAACCTAGGCTTGTTGCATGCTGATTCCTGGTGATTCAGTGGCATACCATGGCGATGAATTTAGAAAACCAGTTTAAGCTTCAAAACAGCATTTCTGCAAGGCTAGCTACCTTCAGTATAAATCCTTGGGTTCCGTGTGAGGAGGCCACTGTGGAGACTGAAGTGTGCCGACCGTAGTGAAAGAGCCTGGGCTTCTGAGCTCGTCACAGTCTGTGACAGTGCAGCTTTGGGCAGAGCGCCTGGCCTGGGGGAGCCATAGTGAGCTCATCGCACAATGAGGATAATGAAATTCAGGCCTCGGTGTCACCACCATGATGACAGTATCTCTGCCAGTGGCTGGTCAACTGTATCACATTCCCTCACTGCTAGCAGGAAAATTGCCCTTTTCCTGGGGAAAGCAGAGTCCACCACCTACCAGCCCCATACGTAAGAATCTTGGCAGTCTAATGCATTGCTTGGTGCCCTCAGAGCTCTGAGATCCATTTCTGGGTGAGGTTTTAAAGAAGAATTTTCCCCTTAAGAGACTAAATGGTCAATTCTCATCTGCTCAATTTTTTTTCCCATTTACCATTTCAAATATGAATTCTAGTTCTGTTTACCAAGAAAAAAGGGTGGGCAACTGTGGCTTTGATGATTAAATGACTCCCTTCTTTCACTTTGCTTCCTTGATTGCGCTGCGTGCTTCCTGTATTTTCTATGAATGATGGGACCATTCGTAGGGTTTGATTGCAGCAGTGGGCAGGTTGGTGAGCAATTCCTCTCTGCTCTGATTTCAATTGCTTTGAAGTAGCAATAGGTGAATTGGGGATAAAGAATCAAGAAAAACAAATATGGATAAATAAAGGTAGAAGAAAAGCACCCAAGAGGAAAATGTGGGTTATTTATATTGCATCTTTTTATTGCAAGACCCCCCAAGATATACTGGACCAAAAATAATGAATTTAAAGACTCAAATACATATGACTAAGTAGAATGTATATGAAATATAAACTAAAGACAGCCCGTTGAATTTCATGCCATTTTCAGTGCATATACTACCCTCTTGGGTGGCACTTCAGCTTTTCTCCAAGCAGTTCTGTCTGTTTGTTGTCACTAACTCCTTCGTATGGGACAGCACTGATCCTGGAGGGTTGTGGTGGTTGGTGCACTGTGTCAACTTCGAAGCTTGGCTGGATGGGCTGAGCAACTCTACAATGCACCTCCCTGAGGTGTGGAGGCTCCTCCCTAGGGAGTGGAGGGTCTGCCCTAGAGTTATTCAGCACAGCAAGGATATAAAGGTGAGTGGAGGGGGGACTCTGCTTGCCACCTCCTCAGAGGAGCTCTAGTCGGTAGCCAGTGTGGAAGGCAGGGCCTCACTTCCTCAGAGGAGCTCCGGTTCTCACAGGCAGCATAGACGGAAGAGAGGCTTGCTAGGTGCCACAGCTGCTGCCCCTTCCTTTGCTCTTCACTGTTTTCTGCAGCTGGGAATGGCTGGCCTCTGCTCTGTGGTACTCTGCCTTAGAGCCAGCTGAGTATGGACTGAAACCTCCACTAACTGTGAGCTAAATAAACCTTTCCTTCCTTAAGTGTGAGTGTCAGGTATTTTGTCCCAGCAATGAGAGAAAAGCAACCGAGGCAAGGGTAAATCAATTCCTTCACAGGCAGGGGATGTTGTTGGCCACAAGTTGGACCTCTTCAACTAAATCCTGTTCTGTGTGTCTTAATAACTATACTGCTTTCCTAGGGTCAGGCCAGTCATTCACACTCTAAAGACTTCAGACATCTTCTGTCTGGGGCGCGTTCAAGGAGTCGCAGGGGTGAAAAGGGCCATCCTTCCTTCGGGAAAGGCAGGTCACATCTTCTTTGAGACTGCACATCGTGGAATCTCTGGACACCCCGAGAGATCTGTTATCTCTCATTCCGAGATCCCTTGCCTTCCGCACCACTGACAATTGGACTAGACAGGTCTCTCCTGCGGGGATTTGTCCTGCGCACTGCAGGCTGCTTTGCAGCATCCCGCTCTTTGCCCAATTGAGTCATTAGCCCCCCACAGCTATGACCCCAGAACTGTCTTCAGGCCTGCCCCACGTGGACGCTTCCTGCCCAGCTGCCTCCAGGTGATAGCAGCTGCCTTATCCCTGTTCAGAGCACTAACTATACTTGCACATTATTACATTTTGCTGATTATTTATCTAATCATTTAATAAAAAATCTGTGTTTTTCTTGCAATTTCTTCATCTTCGACCCAAATTTCAGTGGAAGAGAAAACTACAAAATGTTTTGCAAACCTGGCATACCCCAAACAAATAACCATTATGCCATATGGGTTTATGTCTGGGGACAGAATTTTACAAATATATTTCAGATTCAAATGTGCAAAAATATCTGACTAATGATATGTAGTTTCAGAGTAAACACTTCATTTTTCTTCTAAATGAGCATTCAGTTTATAGAAATGGAAAACTAATGTATTTTTCAGCTGCCAGAAACAGTCTCCATGGTTTGCTGAGACCTTTGTTCATTATTTTTTAGCTGCATAATGTTTACATTATTCAAACCAAAAATACTGAAGTGATGCATGTATGGAGTATTTTGGCTTGGTTTCCCTTTAAGATCCAGTTCATGCTCAATCATAAAATCAAAAAGGAGGGGGCCTGCCCCTTAGCTCAGTTCTTTAAGTGGCTGCTTCAACCAAGCCGTCAGGCTCAGGTTCCTGTGGTTCGATCCCCACAACACAAGCCAGCCAGTCATGCCTTGAAGGCATTCAGAGCAAAAAATAAATAAATAAATAAATAAATAAAATCAAAAAGGAACATCTTGATAAAACGGAGAACTGATCATAGGCATCTTATCTCATTCGCCAAATTCCTACACAAAGGAATAAAGGAGCCTAAAAGTAGGCAGAAGTGACACCAGTGTTAAGAAGAGGTATATATAAATGGCACAAAGTGGACACTTCTGGATGCCGTGTCTACAGAGCCACCCGAGAGGAGAGAAGGGCTACCGCAGCCGCAGCCCAGGGGCCAGGGAAGGCAGTACATCCGCCCAGACTCTGTGAAATCAAGTCTGTGAAGTTAGGGCATTCAGTGGACAATGTATCGAGGATGAGCCATCTGGGAGGAAATCTTCAGAGCAAAGAAGTGGTTAGAAGGGTAACTGACTCAAAATAAGAAAGAGCCAGCACCTGCCCATGAACCAGGAATTAAGACCACAAGCTACCGAGGGGACAAGAAAATCTGTCCTGGAAGCATCTTCATAAGCCAGCGACGTCGTTACACCCAGGTGAGGCTCCTGTTGAGCTTAAGCTCAGAACTTCAGCATTTCCAGAATAGTAGTGCGAAAGGCTGGATGAAGTTCAACTGCCGGTGCTGTTTGGAGGAAAAAAGCCTAAATCAGAGCAGAGCATCTCTTAGTTGTTATAAAACACAAAAGAGAACCCGCGTTGGGTTCTCAAGAGTACCTTCTGATTTAGCCATGGAAATTCAGGAAGCTGGCAGTAATGACCATGGAAGATTTACCTGTCCCAAGAAAATCCAGGAAGGGAAACCGAAAACATAAAAGAAACAAGAAAGACAAGTGCGATGGGACGGGTAACGGGCATCACCACACACCGGTACCCCACTCCGCACTGCGTACCGCACACTGCGCTCAGGACTCCAGCTCCCTGCGTGACGTTCCACCTCTTGTTAGCTGCGTGAACGTAACGGACCATTTTAACCTCTGTAGGTCAGTCCGTTGCTGATCTTTGGCCTCTGGCAAAGCTGGCTTTGTGAATCCACTCCGCTGTCGCTCTAGGCTCCAACAAGCACGCAGAGTGTGAGTTCTCCAGCTTTACTTACAAGGATCTAGAGCTCTTACTGGACATATTTCTAGAATTTTCCATATGTTTTAATTGAATGGCTTTCATTTGCTGAAATGTGGGTTACTTTTTTCAAGCTACATTATTATTTCCTTGCTTTTTGTCAATATCCCTGATATTTATTGGGAAGCTATGAATCTGGTGCACACAAGTACAAGACTTTTTATATTCCTGGAAAACTATCTCCTTTCCATTGATAGAGCACAGTCTTTCTGTGCCTGGAAGTCCTTCTACCCTCATGCCTCTTGTGTCTGCTTCCTGCAGACAGTTAAGAATGATTTTAGATTATTTCAGAAGGAATAATTTTTAAAATTATTTTACTTTTAATTTTTTGAACTTCCTGCTTTAGGTCATTTGTTGATGAGTAACATATTGTTATTTTTTTAACAAAAAAAGTTCCGACTTTTTAACTCTTAGTGGACCCTAATAGCCTATTTTCACTTATTGTCGTTTTAAAATTTACCCTTATTTGCACAGTCTTAATGTGCTAGTGATTTTTCTTCCTCCTGTGGCATATTAAATTGCTGGAATAAGTTTCATCCTTTTTCTCTTCTCCATTATTTTTTCAATCTTTCATGAGATTTAGAAGTTTTTTTTCAATTTCTATCCCTGTATTGCTATTCTTTAAAAAATTATCATTAAATATTCAATGCTCAGTGTCCACTATTAATACATATTTATGTTTTCTTTCTAAGAGCACATAGACCTCAGGGCCCTGCTGCTCTGCCCAGCACTGCTCAGATCTCCCCTGTTCTTATTATCTGTAATTTCCACCCTCTGTGTGAGCCACCCACTGTAGACCATTTCCCAGGATGCACCACAGGGAATTATAAAGATGAAAAATAAGGCACAGAAGCCGTGTGAGCAGGAGAGCAAAATGAGAAAGTTCAAAAATATCCCTGAACTCATTACAGGCAAGAGCATCTACCAGGGAGACAGCAGAAAGCACAGAAGGCAATAACAGTTGGAGACATGACGTTCCATGTGTTTCTAGAAGTGAAGGACAAATACCTGGATGTTGAAGAAACACAATAAGCCCTGAACGGTACACATAGCAAACCTCCAATCCATCTGAACTTGCTGAACCAGTGCAGGACCAGAAATGCCAAGGAAATCTCAAAAGCAAACCTGGGGGAAATAGGTTATTTTAAAAGATAAAACAATGAGTCACCAGGAGATTTTTTTTTAATCAGGCACAAGGGAAGCTAAAAGGCTGAAAACTTCAGACTGCTCAGTGGTCGAGAGCCCTCAGTCTGCACCCAGATATGTAGTAATCAAGAGTGAAGACAAAGAGCATCTCGGATAGAAGGAAAATAAAAGTCTTACGTTTACTGTGAGACTTGTGGATTTAATGGCTTTTATGCATTAAAAGAATGACTAAGGGATTAGATTTTTCAAGGTAATCTTCATATTGCTTTGGTTGCAAATTAAATCTGAAATCTTGGATTAAAAAAAGGTTTTCTTCTTTCTCTGATTTTATAGCTGGATAAATACAACAACATTTATTTTCCGCTTGTACAAAGTCTCCTACAGTTTGGGCCACTTTCACTCTGAATTCACACACGAGGAACACCACAAAAGCGTTATTGAAGTGAGCGATTTCTAGAATGCGTGCCAGACGCTGCGACACAGACACTCAGGGTCAGTGGAAAATATTTTTTATTGTTGTGTTTTTATAATATCAACACCTGAAAGCAACTTTAAAAAATCACCCCTAAGAAAATGAATAAAAGTTAATGGATGCGATGGAATTCTACGTAGTAGAGGTCAACAAACTCCATCTTCTCTACAAAATCTAAAATACTTACTTTTTGACCTTGTAAGAGAAAGTTTTCCAACCCTTTCTTATGAGCATTTCAAATGTATAATGTGGATAGATTTATAAATACGAAAGCTGCGATGTGATGTAGAAAGAAAAAGCAGGATTCCAAAGATACATACACTGTATTTGAATTAAGTATAATGCACAAAATAATGGAAAGGGGCCGAGCCCAGTGGCGCCCTGGCTTAGGCTCTTGACGAGTCTTGTGACTTTGGCTGGGAGGGCTGGGCTCGCATTCATGGAGGGAGATGGCCACGGCCATGTTCATCACCTAGTGCAGTTTGAGAATGGAGGCAACATTTTACCTAACTTTTTTGTTTGTAAACCGAATCACTTGCAAACAAAATTGTTCATGAACTGAGGCATTTCCGTGCATGTAAAATGAAGACAAGCAGAGAAGAAAAGATCTACAGATGTCAGAATCCCAACAAAGGGCAGAAAAAGGTAAACAGGGACGCCAACATGTTAGCCCATGTGTCAGCATGTATCGTCCACCCAAATCCAGACACGATCACTTGTTGTCATACACTTAGCTGCTCTGTTATCATGGTGGGCAGTTTTCCCATTGAAGGAACAAAGCCCTGGACACCCACAATTTCAATGAGCAGAGGTTAATCAGACTGAAGATTGCAGAGGATACAGTCCACAGCTTGCTGGCTCCAAGGCAGAGAGGCGTAGGGAGAGGACATCATGGAGCGATGCTGTAGCTAAAGAAATGTGGGAGGCAGAGATGAGAAGCAGAGCAGAAGGGAGCAGGACCCGGATCCAGGTCCCCAGGCCACAGCTCCGTGACCCCCGTGGCTCTGCTCCACTAATTCCCTAGGCTTGCTCAAGCCAATCCAGCCGACAATTCAATGTAACTGTTACCATACTTCAGTGTTTTAAAGCTACAAAATAAGGCAATGATTAAAAATGAAGCGCCCCAGTAGGTAAACACGCCAAGAACGTGAGCAGAGCTGAACAAATGCAGGAGAGAAGCATTTCCTGAACAAGAGAAAAACACACGTGAATCTTTGGAACGGAGATCATTTTCAGCTGTGGGTGACATCTTAGGGTTGCATCTCTGAATGTCTGGTTATGAGACCGGAGACCCGCGTCGCCCCGCCTGTCCCCCTGTGCACCACACTGCTCACCTCTGTGCCTCTGCTGCTGCCACCTCAGGCAAGTTAGAGCACGGACCTGGAGGGTCACATCCACGTCTGGTTCCACCTCTGCACCCCTACATCCTGTTCCTGTGCCTAGGATCATCTGGCTATTTATTTTTTAGGACTTGGAGTAAATGCAAGACTACTTTCCCTATGTTGTGCTTAAAGTATTGATTTTAAAAACTGTCAGCTGTGCAGGAAAAAAGTCCACAACAGCCATCTGGCTCTTTCATCCTAAAAGTTGAGAACTCGAATGAACTCTCAAAGCAAACAGGCTGCAGTGGAAGAATAGAAATATGTTCTCCATTTCCCAGTATGGGAGCAAGTGTTAGGAGACATTTTAATGCCAAGCAGGTCAATCAGGGTATAATTGCCTCTGAGAGACACTCCAGAAATCAGACACATTCTTTACCTAGAGCTGAGTGGCACTTGAGAAGATGACAGCTTTCCCCACCTTTGAAAACATCAAAGACAATCAAAGCATCGACTCCCAACCTGGTCCTCACAATTGAACCCCAGCCTACGAGCGTGGAATGAAGATAACAGCAAGAGGAAGCCTGGGTCCCGCTGAAAGGGAGCCCACGGGCAGCACAAGTCCCACTGATTCTCGGCAAGCTGCTTGCTGAAGTGACTAGTCAAACTCTGAGTGGTTCCGGCAACATCTGGATTCCGCACGGCCAGATGTAGGTACAGACATGAGGTGGGTTTGTGGCTGCCTCGTAGGAGCCCTTTCCACCCCCTCGAGTGCCCGCTACAGTTCTTCTCTAGGTTAACACTTCACAAAGAAATGCAAGTGGTACCTGGGAAAGGCAGTGATTTTTTTCAGATAAAACATGAACCTAATTAGAATTAATCCTAGCACTTACATGGTCAAAAGCAGAGCCAAGAAGCAAAGGACTATTTATGAAACCCTATCAAGCCTTCTGATTGTTTGTGTGAATTTTAGAATGTTCTGCCACAGATAAATGCATGTGTAACTCCGTGAAAG
This sequence comes from Octodon degus, assembly GCF_000260255.1. Taxonomy (NCBI): domain Eukaryota; kingdom Metazoa; phylum Chordata; class Mammalia; order Rodentia; family Octodontidae; genus Octodon; species Octodon degus. Next base: position 3,265,138 of record NW_004524770.1, on the reverse strand, counting down.
GCAAGCAGCTTGGGACTGCAGGGGAGCTGGGGCTCAGCCATGGAGCTCTCGCCTAACAGGAGCAAGGCTTGAGTTCCAGTCCCAGTACTAAAAGAATACTGTTACTCTGCGGACTTAGTCCTACATTTTGTCTTCTCCATTTTTGTCTAGAAAAAAGCTCTTGGTATCTCCTTTTAGAAACTATTTGCCAAAGTACTTTTAGTCTAACATTTATTTTGAAATAGTTATAGACTCCCACACAGTTGTGAGAAATAATATAGAAAATCTACCTACTCTTGACCCAGATTTCCCCAGTGGGGAAATCTTGTAAGCCTATAGGACAGAATCATAACCAAGATTTGGTGTTTGTACTGTGAAGAATGGGCCATTCCTTCCCCGGCAGAGCTGTCCCCAGTGTGGGTCACTGTGGCTGTGCCCTCTCCTTCACACTCTGCTTTTCTGAAGGCAACACATCTGTTCCCTGTTTCTACACACTGCCCCTTTAGGAATATTATATAAGTGAAAGCTTCGTATGCAATTTTGGAGGTTGTTCTCTTTTTGCATTCCATGTAATTCCTTCCAGATTTATCTAAATTGTTGTATGCATCAATAGCTTTATGTTTTTATTGTTGAGCAATGTCCCCTGACGGGAGATCTACCAGTTTGTTTAAACTCTGATTCATTGCGGGGCTGGGTTGTTTTATTTGGGGGCTACTACAAATACAGCTGAAATGACTATTCATGTACAGGAATTTAGGTAACCATACACCTTTATTTTCTTGGATAATTGCCCCTCAGTGCTGTGGCTGGGTTGCACAGTAGGTGTAGATTCAGTTTTATGAGAGACTGTCCAGCCAGTTTGTGCAGCAGCAGCTCTATTAGACATTCCTCATGCCACAAACACTGCCTCAGTGTGTTTTATGGAATACTCAAAGATCCATGACCTTTGACCCAATAAACCCATTACAGGGAGGCTACCCTTAGGTCACAGCTTTAAAAATGGAAAGTCAGAGGGCCAGCAAGATAGCTCAGTGGACTAAGCACCTGCTTAGGCAAGTGCAGGGATTGGGGTTCAATCCCAGCATGATATCCCACACCATCCCCCCCTTGGGTGCACCAAGACTGGGTGTGGTAGTGCATTGCTATAATCCCAGTGCTTTTGGGGGGCAGGGGGGGGTGCTGGGGAGGAACAGGAGGATTACTACGAGTCTGACTACTTGGTAAGACCCTGTAACAAATACACTGAGAGAGAGAGAGACAGAGACAGAGACAGAGACAGAGATGGAGAGAGAGACAGACAGAGAAAGGAAGAAGGAAGGAAGGAAGGAAGGAAGGAAGGAAGGAAGGAAGGAAGGAAAAAGAGAAATGGAAATGAAAGCAAAAAGGTCATGACACTTTACAGTCTACCATTTGGATTCTGTGGAAAGGTGCACAGGAAGTTAAAGCTTATTTTGTACTTAAGTCTAGAAGAAAACCAAGTTAAAATTGTATTTATGGAAAAGTATCATCAAGTAGAAAAGCAACACGCTGGCCTATGTTTCTCAGGCAACAATATTTCTAAGAAGCTTGTTTGTTTTGGACATATGGTCCAGGCCTCAGTACCATGAGCAGACACACTCTCTAGGGAGAAAATCAGCCAGGATGCCTCCAAAGGAAGGCTCCACGTGTAAGGCGTAAATCGGAGGTGGGTGAGATGGGAGCCAGTCCACAGACTGGGCAACGGGCGGAGGGGCTCCTTGGGGCGCTCAGGCTGGATGGGAAGCATGCAGGCTCACCGAGGAAGCAGGGGGCATGAGAGCTTCTTCTGCTTCCCCTTCAGGGGAGGGTCAGCCCTGGTGGGGGCTAGCAACGCCATGTTCCTGAGGCAAAACTGAACCCAAAACAAAACCTTTCCAAAAATTATATTTTCTAAGACTTTGAAAATAGTTTGGGTTTTTTTTTAATTTTTTTTTTAGAAAGTAAAAATAGCATCCTAGACAGCTAGCATCATGGGGGAAAGCTCTTAACATTGCCCATATCCTTAAGGGCTGCAGAGTACTCTGCTGTTATGTTTGAAGAAAGCCAATATGCAGAGATCTGATGTGGCGACCAATGGGGGCCTTAACCCCATGTCTGGCACAGCAGTGTCAATCCCCCCAAATCTGAGCCCACAGTGCAGTCCACTTTAAAAAAAATCACAAACAGGAAATGATCACTCAGTTAAATCTGCCTCTTCTAGGATAGCTGTTGTTTTATTCTGGGAGAACTCCCCCAATTCCACAATGTGCTCAACTGAAGAGGAGGCTCTTGTAGAGACCCTGAGGCTTTGCAGCCAGGCTCACAGGGTGCTGCTGACAACAAAGGCATTGGTGACCCTCCTGTGGTCCCAAGTGTCCCCTCCTGGTTGTGCATCTTCCCTGAAGCCAGGAGCACCTGTAGTTCTCCGTGTGTGCGTCCCAGACTGGCCCTGGCAGCAACTTGCGCTGCAGTAAAGCTCTGTCCGGCCCCTTCCAGCATCCTCGGTCCCACGCTTCCACCATTCCCACCCAGAATGCAGGCTCTGACCCGCTCCTGCTGGCCTGATGCGTGCCTCTTGGCCAGGCAGCTGTGGACAGGGTGGACAGCCGAGGCCCAGGACACTCCTCTCTGCTCTCATCCCTGGGATCCTTCGTGCTGAGCCACGAGCCTGTGCCCTTCAAGAGCATGAGGCAGATTGGGGTTCAATGGTGATTTGTCCAATGTTGATTTAATTCTGATGTGAGAGAGAGGCCATGCCTTCTACACCCAGACATTTTTTTAAAAATTGGAAGTGCACATGGTGCCCTTAACAATGACCAATTTCAAACACACCATCCTGATATTCTCTTTGTCTCTCCTCCATGCTCTGCAAGATAGCCAATCCCACTCACATGCAGCCTTCTAATGGGAAGGCTGTGAAATCCTAATTTTGATGAAGGTTTCAGCTGGAGAGTGGCATTTGTGAGTTCCAAACTCTGAGATGGAGCGCGTTGCTCAATGAAAGTCCCTTTCTGAGCCTCTTTATTTGGGTGCTGAAGGAGAGAGGAGGAGCAGGAGAGGGTAGTGGGCTGCAGAGGCTATGCGGGAGATTAGGAAAGTGGTGAGGGAGCTGCGACAGCGTGGCGTCTCCTTCACATCCATCCACCCCGTTGTCCCAGCATGGCTCAGTCTCCTTCAATGACAGCAACGGCGTGGCCACCACCACGCCCTGCCTGCAGCTTGGAGGGGCCCAAAGCTGCCGGAAAGCAGCCGCTTGTGGTAGTCGGTGTGGGACGAGCGAGCCCGAGCAGCGGCTTCTGTAGCTCAAGAGGCAACCGGAGGAAACGAAAGGAAAGGAAAAGTGATTGGGAAAGAGCAGGCTGCTGTGTGCCGCAGGGACGCGCGGCGGGGTTCGAGGTGACCGTCATTAGCCGGTGGGGTCCGCTGTGTGCTCCAGCTGCCGCGATCCTGCCCTGAACCCTGGGCCGACTTTGGCTCGCCCGTCCGGGAGACAGAACGCGCAGCAGGAGCGAGATGAAAGGCGGCTGGCGAGGACCGCGGACGCGGAAACGCTCTGCTGCGTTCGGCTCTCGGTTCTGCGTGGCCGGAAGCTCCAGCCCACTTACAAATAACAACCGCAGGAAGAGTTTTAAGCACGCGTTCTCCTGAATGTTGATTTGCTGCAGGAGCAAGAGTCGCTGCGCTCTGCTGGGTGATTGTGGTACCTACAAAACGGTGAGGTCATTGTTTTCTGTTGAAATGTCACGGTGAGATTTTTAAAATAGATTCCTGGTGCAGTTTTAATAATGTCGAGGTTAAAGATAAGGGGGAAAAGTATTTAACAAGGAGTATGCAGCCACTTCATTGCTGTCTACGGTGGACTGCAGGAGTAGTCTTTCATGGTGTCAGGGCAACACATATCCTTGTTCCTGCTAATACTTTCATAATCATTGTGTTCATAATTAATACCAATCCGCTCACCGGCTCTGGGCTGATGAACCCCGCTGTGACCTTCCTGCTGCATTTCAGGAGAGTCCCTGGAGACCTGTGGGGGAGGGAGGGGAAACCAAGAAGGCCTGAGCCCCGCGAGTGATCCAGAATCAGAGCTCACCAAGTCGCTCTGCTGAGGGCCTGCCCCAGGGCGTGTCTCCGACCTCTCTGCTCTTGAACTGGCGCTCACAACTCAGAGCCCGCAGCAGCAGCAGCTGGGGTTCCATCCCCTGGCCCCGGGAGGGGCTGTGCTCTCATCAGTCTTGGAAACAAGAGCCAAGCTAGGGCAGGTCCTTTGCTCCTGGAGCCGGCCAAGGGGGAAGGGCGTGGCCATGAAAGCTGAGGACGCTTTAGCCGGTGTGCACACGTGCCCAGCTGCTCCGGGAGCCCGAATTCGGTGGGCCTCTCACGAACTTTCCAGTAAGGTACCTTTTCGGTCTCACAGGAACGCGTGCATCAGGGTGCTGTGCCCTAAGACAACCATCAGCAGGCGACTGATTGTGCTGGGGAGGCGCAGGGAGCACCCCAGGCAGGGGTGGGGTGCTGAGAACACTGCCATTCTCGCAGCTGTCTCTTCGCCCTGAAGGAAGCCAAGGAGGCCGGAGCACTGGTTTCCCCTGGCCTGCTCCCTGTCTCTGTTTCTCCTAGAACTGTCCGGATGTTTCCACTTCAGCAAATGTCTATGTCCTCAGCCATCCTCAGTTTCAAGGAAGTATTGAAGTGATGGTTTCTTTCATGGATGGGAGGGAAGGGCGGCCGCAGAGGAAGGGTTGGCAGGGTGGCAGCCCGCTGTGTCTGCCCTGCATTCGAGCGGCTTTCCCCCAGTAACCCAAGAACCCAGGCAGCGGAGCATCGGCAGAGAGCCCCCAGGGAGCATCCGACTCTGGGCCCACCTCCTGGCAGCCCCTGCCAAAGCCCACACGAAGGAGGAGTCTGATTTAGCTTCAGTTCTGCCCTGTCTGGGAGACCACAAGGGCAGCGTCAAGTGCTGCGTAAGAGGCCACGGGCTGCCCGGCTCTGCCCTGTGCTCCCGATCTGTCTTGCTTCCCCTGCTGGGAGCTTCCACCCTCCCTGCATTTCTCCTTCACTCTCCCCCCGTCCCCGGTGGCCATGGCTACCATGAGCTGCATTCTCACCAAATCCACTCATAGCCTTCAGATACATTTTCCATGAGGCAAAAGCTCGATATAAGTGTATAGCATCACTCACATGATTATTACGTATCCCACCAATGTTGTCAACGTGTGGGTGTGACCAGCCTCTCCCTCTGCTCTGCACCCAGCATGAGGCTTCTGAGAGGTAGCCCTACTGTTAGACAAAGCATCAGTACATGCATAGCAACTGCCCACCCTCAGCTATTGCTAGGATCCGCCATCACTTCTGTCTCCCTACGCACAGACTTTGTTGTCATTACAAACAACGCCGTGTGTCATTGGTTTATTCCAGTACGATCTACATGTTGGCGCAGGAGTCGATGGCGTGAGACACACAGATGCCCTGACGTCTTCCGCAGGACTTCCCACGCTGCTGTTGGCCTCTGACTTAGGCCCTGCCCGCTGCCCGCTGAAGAGCCACGCTCCCGAGTTCTATGCGACGAACACGGGCAGCCGAGCAAAAGGGCGAGGTCTCCATTTGCACATTCACTAGTACCGAGCTTCTGGAGATGGCTCTGTTTAGTTCTCACCTGGCTTCGTCGCCTGTGCGTGATCTGCTCGTGTCTCATGCTTGTTGTACTGTCAGTGGTTCGTTCTGTTCGCCTCATTCCTAAGGGGGACCCCGTTGTGGCTGATCATCATTTCCAGCTGTCCACACTATGAACACATAATCCCAAGGCATGGCTTTGGCTTTCTTTAAGAAATCTGGTGTGTAACCATTATTTTCAAAATAAGCGCAGTGGGTATTCATATTTCCTCCGTGCCTTTTGTTCTCATTTTTAAAAAGCGTTTTATTTTTCAAAATTGTGCACGAGTCTACAACGCGCTCTGTGAATTTACTGTTTCATGGTCTCACATGGAAGTTGCAGTCAACTTGGAAGCTCCTCTGGGGCCCGAAGGAAGCGAGGGTCTAACCACGTGGGTTCCAAGTGGACGGCAGACACCCTGGTGCCATTTGTCCAGTGCTGCTAACCCCTCGGCCTTGCTGGCCCGGCTGTGAGCTGCATGGTCTCTTCCTGGGGTCACCCTTTTGTGCCAGCTGATCTTCTCCCCCAGGGGATTTTCACTTTGATGTGTAATAAATAAGACAAACTTTTTCCTTGATATTGACTCTAATTATTCGAAAACAAAATGTCACAATTCGCTTGAGGTTTTGCCATGTTAAGAAAGTTTCCTATTTAATTTACTAGAAGATTTTAGGGCATTTGGGTGTGGGTTTCTTATGGGGCTTTTTGTTTATTTGGTTGGTTGGTTGGTTTTTAGGGGGTTTTGTGTTTGGTTTATTAGGGTTTTTTTTGAAACAGGTCTTGCTGTGTAGTTCAGGAGGAGTCTTGAGCTCACTATACAACCCAGGCTGGCCTCAAGCTTAGTGATCCTCTTGCCTCAGCCTTCCAAGTGTTGGAGTTATAGGTGTGCACCACCACATCCAGTTGTTAGAAATTTTT
>NW_004524770.1:3243141-3258494 GCF_000260255.1 Octodon degus | reverse complement strand
AACACAGCAGCCAGTGGATCAAACCACCGGCCCCAGTGTCTACAGGGTCTCACTACATAGATCAGACTCATAGTGAGTCTGTTTTCAGCCTCCCAAGTGCTGGGATTACAGGCGGGTGCCACCACGCCCCATCTCAGTCGCCTTCTCAGTGCACCCCACAGGCAGGGCTGGCACGGCACGCTGAAGATGGAACCCCAGCCTCTGCATTCTGCCTGAGCAGGGCCTTTGGTCTGCTGAGCTATTAGGCTGGCCCTTGCAATTATATTTTGATGTTGAATTTTTCTATATAATTTTATGTTCATTGCTGTAATTGTTCTTTGATCTGTAGATTTCTTAATATAAAATAACAAACAGAAAGCAAGCAAAGCCCGTGCTTCACCTGAGCCTGAGTGTGTATGGATTCAGGCTGTAGATACTTAATTCAGTTTTCTTTGTCTGGGTTCGAGAGTGAGATACCTCCCTGGCCAGCGCTGTAGCTGATTCCACCACTTGCTCACCGTCCTGCTGTAACATCCATTACTGTTGCCTGGTTGTCCTTGCTGGGCACACCTGCCCGTCCAAGGCTGCGATTTTTCAGTAGGAATATAGCGCGGTCTCCTGGGACAGATCTGCACCTTGTTCCCTGCAGCTGGTCTCATCACGGGCACAGTGAGCATTCAGTTTGTGCCTGGGCTGAGTGTGCCCCTGGGCGATGCCCACTGCCCTCCTCACGGATGGGCCCCACGTTAAGCAGGACAAGTTCAACACCTGGCACCCACTCTGCGGAGCACATTCTCCTGAATTTCTGCCAATGTTTATTTCACACTAGCACTGGCCAGCTGCTTAAAGTGAGACAGATGTCGTTCTCAAAACTTGGAATGAAATTTATACACTCCAAGCCAAGCTGCAAATACGTTGTAGACTCAGACCTTCAGGCAGGATTTTCAAACACTGTGCGGAGAATAAAAAATAACTCCCTGACGAAACCTATTAAAATAACCCTAGAAAACACAGTAACGATTCAGTCAAAAGATCTGAAAGAAAGGATAGTTTCAGCAGGGCTTTTTTCAGCATTGGAGAACCTCGCAGATACTGTTTGAGTCCTCAGCCATTTCTTGGCGTGGGCTGCTTGTAACCAAGTTTTGCAAACGCACTAACTTCATTTGTAGTCCAGTCCTAGAACACACGTGAGAGACACAATGCAGGGAGACCCGAGGAAAGAGGCTCTGTTAGAATAGCTTGAATAAAAGGGGTGGCTCTAACTAACAATGCTGATTCCTCTGCTGTGGTGCATTATTACGTAGCGCTAAGGGTGAGTCCAAAGTGACCTGGAGTAGTTGGAAGGGATTCTAACAGTGCTCACTTATTTGGACATTTTAACAATATCTTTTAAAAAATTTATTCCATTTTTTTACAGTCATAGGCTATGACTAACAGATAACTGGGAAAGTGATCAAAGGCAATTAGAACATTTCTAGGAAAAACTAGCTCCCATTGAAGCTGTGGGCCGAAGTCTTAACTGCACCATCCTACACTTCCACGCGAAAGGGACGTTGACTTATCTTTAGCAGATAGTTGAGTAAGTCGTGCCCCCCCCCACCTTATATCTACCTTGTAACCTGGGAATCTACGAGTTTTATCTTATTTGTGGAAAGGATATCAAAATGAGATCCAACTGGATTATACAAGTGGGCTGTAGCTACAGTGACAAGCACTGTTACAGAAGAAAAAGCAGGACAGTCTGGACTCAGAGAGAGGAGAAACCATGTGCAGATGAAGGCTGAGAGCAGAATGTCATAGCCGCCAGCCGAGGGGCACCTGAGCCACTCCCAGCAGGGCGTGTCAGCTAGGGTCCCTCCCTAGGGCCTTCTGAGGATGGCACCCTGTCCCTGGTGGAGTTTGGACCTCTGTATATCAGCACAGTAAAAGAACAAATTTCTCTGCTTCAAAGTCAGCAACTCTGCCGTAACTTTTTCTGGCAGACTCAGGAGCTGAACACAGGTCCTATCTTATTCCAAGTTTTATGGGTGACATGAACCCAGAAAGAGCTCTGATGATTTTTACTGATTGAACATGAACAAAAACATAACAAACAAACAAACAAAAGAAAATCCTTGTAACTTGCATGATTGGAATGATATTACTAAGGAGACTTGTAAAGAATATGTAGTATTTTAATCCAAAGCCAAAATCCAGAAACCAGGCAAACACAGGACAAGCCAACACAGAACCTTCTGTGGTTCCGGTGAACTCCAGGTCACACACACTCTTGAGGTGGCACTGGGGGCGCTGCTCTGTTCAGCCTCCCCAGCACTGGGATTGTAGGTGTGCACCACCATGGTGGCCAGCTCAGCACACCTAGAGGCAGGGCCCGCGGGGCATGTGGTGCCAGGCATCAAACCCCGGTCCCTGTGCTTGCCTAAGCAGGAGCTTAGTCCTCTGAGCCATCTCGTGGGCCTAAACTGTCTCTTTTCTGTAGCTTCATGTTTGCATTCTATGTGATTAGGATCCCAGGAAGAAACGTAGATTCAGGGCTCAGGACCAGGAATGTCCCGATGACTGAACTCAAGACTTCAACTGGGACATTTGTGTAATTGGCATTACTTAGGGAAGGATTTTTTGTATCATTTGACAATCACTTCACCTAGTATGTAGTTTTAGTTCAGATATTATTTATTAGCGACTTATATGTGATAAGCATTGACTGCGCGTGAATGCCACGCTGGAGGACATGGAGGCAGGCGCTGCTGCCCACTCTCCGTGTGCCAGGCTTCGTCCATGAGCCTCGTTCTCTCCTCCTGACAGCCTGGTGTTTGCATTTCCATTTTCCAGGTGAAGGAATGCAACCATACAGTAATGGCATCTTCGGAAATAATTGTAATTTGCTTTGAAATAATAAAATGAGTTCAAATAAAATGAAGTAAGAAAAAACGGAAATAATTTGCTCAAATATAGTGATGCAAAACCAGGGGAGGAATGAAGAGTGGCCTGGACAATTGGGCTGCAGCTGAACTGTGGCCTCTAGCCAGCCCCCACACTCAAGGTTTTACAATGAGGAGGAGAAGACACCACCCTCTTGCCTACGATATATCCTAGTCAGAGCTCAATAGGACAAAAGTAACAGCGGCAATTTTGCATCGATGCTGGGGGTCATGGTGCTAACAGATGCATCAAAAAGGGGTTCATTACAGTCAGAAGTCTGTAAAGGCTTCCCTGAGAAGTAGACCCCCAAGCTGGTGCTTAGGCCCTGGGCCACTCATTGGTGTAGAGGAGGGGAGCCACCACTACAGGCATTAGCTTAGCTCTTGCGCACAAGTCAGATAGTTCCCAACCCTACGGCCACGTGCTGCAGGCCAGCAGCTTTCAGGTGCATACTCCCTACACCAGCACCAGCTCCAACCCCTGCAAAGTGGTTGCAAATGCAAGTGCTTGGCATCTACCTGCAGAAACCAGGTAGAAAGTTCTGGACATAGAGCTTGGCACTCTGTGACAAGGAATTCTTAAGGAGCTGCTGGTGCCTGCCCAAGTTCAGATCACCCATGTTAAAGGTGCAGGAGGATTTTCCTTGTCTTGGTGCAAGCCCTTCACTCCTGCATGCTAAGCTGTCTGCCACACACTTCCTCGCACTATAGCCAGGTGACAAAGGCCTCTGATGCTCGCATGTGCACGGTGCTCCACAGCCTCCTCACTGAGCCCTTCTGCTGCTGATGCAGGGCTACTCAGGGAGTCTGTGCTTCAGCTAAAGTCTTCCCTGCTCCTCCTGCTTCCACCTCTCTCCTGCTAAAAAGTTGTTCCCAGTAAGTCTCTTGGACCAGAATACTCAGCTTGGATCGCTTTCAGAAAGCCTGGCCTGAGGCACAGGTTTTGGCTCTATGCAGCCAGAGTTTAGAGGAGAGGGGGAGAGAAGGAAGCCCAGGGGCAGAGTGGAGGCTGGGCTCCTTCTGACGCTGGTTGTACCCACCTCTGCCTCCTGCTCTTCATTCCTTCCCACCCAGCTCCAGGCTTAGAGAGCTCAACAACTGGGTTACTGGCTTCGAAATTCTTCCTTTTCCTTCTGTGTTAAAATAGCCTGTCCTTGAATTTTTACCTAACAGCACCCAGACATTCCCTATCCTCATCCAACTGTCCCTCTACCATGCTGCAGTCCGAGGCTGCCCCTGTTATTAGCAGATGCATGTGGTGTCGCTGATCAGAGCATTCCTGCTTCCTTGAAGAGAATTGGCTGCTGTGCAGGCATGACACACCTCTCTGGTCCTTCAGCCCAAAGGAAGGCAGTCAGGTGCTTCTTCCTGGACACTGGACTTTGAGTCAAGGATTTGAGGCTGGGAAGCCACCCTGAGGCCTGCTCATTCCTAGGGCTGGGCTCACCCTTTCCGAATGCTCAGAATCGTGACACTGCTCTGCCTCTGAGCTTCTGTCACTGAGGTCTTTCAATTTTCCCTCTATGTCTGAGAAAACTTCCATATGGCTCGTGTGTCTTGTATTTGGCTGTCATCAAGGTTAGATAAGAGACATCAGCCATAGGAGAGCAATTGATATGGAAATCTCAGCCTCTTAACGGAGATTCACTCCAGCAAAATCCATTTTATGCCTGACAAGCCCCTTCTGTTTTGTATCTAAGTCATGAGGAAAATGTAGCCAATGAAGTCTCTGCTGGTACCAAGCGCCCCAGCCGACAGGGACCATGTGACCGGTCATCACATAGTCCTGTGCAGAGGAGGCCGCAGACAGATTAGAACACAGCTTCTCGTAGCTTCAAATCCCAGCACCCTTCCCACCCTCCCTGAGCCCTTCACCACCGTGGACACCGAAGTCACTCTGGGTCACTCCCAGCAATCGGCCTTGCTCCCGATAGACACCACTTGAGACCACTAGGAGCGTCCTCTCCACCCTTGCCCTGCAGCACGTGAAGTCCCTACCCTACCTACTGGAAGTGCTCTACCCCAGTAGGATTTCCAGCCCCTGGTCCAAACAGTGCTCACCTTTACCAGTTTCCACACTGTGTTACTTCCAATTCCTGATTGTTACATAGAGTCTTTTTTCAAGTGCATAAACTAATTTTCTCCTCCCTTCCCCTATTTTTTGGAATGACAATAATCCAGCCTCCCCTAGCTTCAGTTACTGCCACAGAAAATAATCCCTAAGTGGTTCTGTGCAACCCTGATGCAGCCCAGCACTACCTATAGTCGCATATTCATCTCAATTTTTGACACACACTGCCCACCCAGTTATTTGTGCTTGTAGACAACTACACAATTACATGCTGAGCATGTAGTCGGCTCCCTTACCTGTGCCCACTTCAATCTTTTTTTTTTTTAATGTATATTTTAGGGAAGGGTCTACAGGGTGTTTAGGGTCTCACTACTAGATCGGACTCATAGTAATCCACCTGTTTACAGCCTCCCAGGAGCTGGGATTATGGGTGTGTGTCACCACACCCAGTTCCAATTGCCATCTCAGTGCACCCCGGGGGTGAGGCCAGCATGGCAGGCCCAGGGATTGAACCTCCAGCCTTTTTGTTTGCTTGCAGGCACTTTAATCCACTGAGCTATTTGGCCAGCCCTCATTTCAATCTTGAAATCACTAATGGCCACCTCTTTGCATCGCCTATAGAGGCTGCCTGTGCATCTAGGGGTCTAGTAAGTTTGGGTTGAGCTGCGAATAAAACTTAACTTTCCAGCTTTTCCTGCTGGCGCCTTCATTTCCCTGTTGCTCTCCGTGGTGCTGGATGAAGCCTTGGGAAAGTTCTGTCACGTGGGCCAGATGGGTGAGAAGGGCTGGCTTCCTGCAGCTGCACTGCAAAGAGAGAGAGGGCCGGAGCTTGCAGAGAAGCCCAAGGTGCATGGGGAGGATGGGCAGGGAGGCAGGAAGTGAAGACTCAGGAGGGAACTTGCTAATGGGTGCTGTCAGACCCAAGCTCCCGTCGCACCACCCAATCCTGAATGATGAAGACATTCTCCAGTGACAGCTCCCAGGGATTCCAAAAGACACTGTGGGTACCACACCGGCAAGACTCTGGTGGAAGATTTACACCTTGATGGGGCAAGAAAAAATGTAGTTCAAAGCTTTCTATAGTGAGTGCTCAGAACAAAGGGCTGTGGGGGAGAGCCTGCCTGCAGCCTCATCAGCCAGGGGCTGCCCTATGGCCCCTGCTGCACACAGGACTGGCCTGCCTTCTTGAAGCATCCAGTACATGCCCAGGGCCCCCTGCTCTCCATCACCATGGGATTTCAGAGGTGGACAGGCTCCCCCTCTTTGGATCTGTCCCCAGTCCTGGAAAGTAGCGCTGCTGTTCATGCCCCGTGTGATCCAACTGCACTACAAACCGGTTCCTGTCTCCTCCACTTCCCTGTACTTCCCTCACTTTGGCACCAATCACTGAATTTCTAAACATCCTATGTATGTTTATATGTAGCACAGAAATTTTATATTTGCCCATTTTAATTATTCTTCAACTGTGCAAGAATGCAGAAGGACTCAGTCAAACACAAACTGCCCCTAAAATTTCCACAGGTGTCACCTTCCACTTTGCACCAAAAAGCAATGATTTTCTATTCTCTCTGGCCTTATGGCATGAATGCCTAAGCGAAGGAGTGGTAAAAACATGGGCCGCAACAGTGTGGGATGCACAGGTCTTGTCTCTGCTTGCTTTGCCTCTACAAGTAGGTCTACACTGTCAATCTCAGTCTAGGCCACACCTCTCACACAGGTCTTAAGATATGGAAGATGTGTCATTGCCAGAAATCGACCTCCAAAGCAAAGTGCGCTGACATCTGGCTCACATTGTGGACTCCTCAAAAGTGACCTTGAGGGCCGGGGAGATGGCTCAGTGGAATAAGTGCTTCCCTAGCAAGCGCAAGGATCTGAGTTCAATCCCCGGTTCCGCAACAAAAAAAAAAAAGTGACCTTGGCTGTCCACAATTTCAGTCCCTACCACCCAGTGATTAGGACTAGTCTTGCTTAGTTTGGGTGACTGCCCTAGCTTACCAGAAGACTACTTTCTAACCAGTAGAGTCGTCCACCGTGCAGGTACAGTTGAACAGCTCACAACATAGGAAGGCTGAGAAAGATGCTTCTTGTGCTTCAGGACAGCAAACAGCAATACCCACCTCCTCCGCAGGAAGCCATCCTAAGGGTATTTAGAGCTCACATCTGTGTCAGTGAAGTTAGTTAGTGCATTGTTAGCCCTGGTTTAACAGTGACGATGGTGTTTGTTTCTTCCCCTACCTTCCTCTCTTCTGAGGTTAGGATGATTAATGGGTTGCCAAAGGAATCATGCAGTAAGCTTTTCTGATCAGAGCATTCCTTGAGCTAGCCATGTAACTGCTCACGGCTGCACAAGCCAGGCTATTGATGAATGGTTTTATGATTCACTTGGGCAGATCCATGAAGCCAATTACTTCATAAGGTGGCATTTCATCACAGTTACCTTCGATCCTCTGCAGCTCGCTCATTGATCAGGGTTTGCCAAGGAAGAGGAGTACAGCAGTCAGGGAACCAGGGCTGCTGACAGACCCATCTGGACGGGGCCTGGGTGTTTCCAGCAGTGTGCTGAGGGCTCCTCGGGCTGCCTTAATTATCCAGCCATTACAGAAGGGCTATTGACTTGACACGAAGCGGAAGAAAATCCATGTTAATATTAGACAGCCTCTAATTCTTAACTTCTGATAGGCCCCATGCAGAACTGACAAAACCCCGACTTGTATTGAAGAATCTGCACATTCAATCACGAGACACATTCGTGCATTGTGTGCTCAGTTTGGAAGAGTCAGTTAAAGGAAAAATCCACACTGGAAAAATATACATTATGGTTTCATTTTGATTTTGTTGTAGCTTAAATAGAATAGAATGAGGTTTGGGTACAGTTTCACTGATGCCTTGTGCAATTACCAAGAGTGACAATGTGCAATCAGCAAAGAGCAACTAATTCCACACGCATGCACGTAAGTGGAAAATTAGACACAAATAAAATATAGTTTCACAAGGTCCATGTTCACGTAGCCTTCCGTCCTTCGCCCCAGCACTGATGCGTAACTAATAGACAGATGTGTGCACTTAACTACTGACTTCTGGGGGCTGCCCGCAGCCGTCCCTGCCATCAGCGTGGTGTGACATGCGTGACATTTCCTCCATGGGAATGCTGACAAAGAAGCTTCTTTCAGTGAACAAATGGGGAGTGGGAGTCAGGCAGCAGCTGCTCCTGCAGCAGACACAGAGCACCCTGGAATCTTTGCCATGTAGCAGGGTGGCAGAGGGAATCCTGGAGTCCGGGGGGCAGAGCCCTTGAGCTTCCTAGAAAATAACATTCTGACCTCATTCTAAGGGCTTTTAAGTTACAGAATGAACTGTGAATCTGCTATAGAGACACTGCACGTATCTCTCAGCCGAGCTCCTCTCTTATGTTCAGCAGGTTTATCAAGATGGTTACCTACCATAGAATTTACCCAGGCAGGGTGCACAATTTGAACGCTCTCAGCAGACCTGAAGTTATACAGCTGTTCAGCAATCAACTTTAGGACATTTTCACCACCCTAAGGAGAAGTACAGTACCTAACATCAGTACCCCAGAGCCCACACCTCCAGGTGACCACCAATCCACTCTATCCCTGCACAGTGGCCTGTTCTAAACATCCCATACTGGCAGGAGCAAATAGTGTGGTGTGGTGCGCGCATTCCCTCAGCACGGGATCCTTAAGGTTCAGTGACAGAGTAGCACATTTCCTAGTGCTTTGTTCCCTTTTGTTGCCAATTATATGCCATTCCAAAGACACCACACTGGATCTAAGCATTTATTAGTTGATGGGCATTTAGGCAGGTTTTGCTTTTTGGCTATGTGAGCACCGCTGCTGTGAGTATTGGTGCCCAAGCTTTGCATAAACTTACACATACAGATTTTTATTTCTCTCCGGTATACAACTAAGAGTGCAACTGCCAGGTCCTTGGCACTGTGCTGAAATCTGAGGGCTCCTGGGCTGTGTTCTGCAGGGCGGCGTGTTGTATATTCCCTCCCCTCCACTCTAGGTGAGGGTCCACTGTGTCCCATCATCCCCAGCAGTGCCACCACCCATTCCTTTGCTTATAGGCATGACCGTGAGTGCGGAGGGCCCGCTGTGGTTCAGATCTGTATTTCCTTTATGGCTAGTTAAGTAGTATTTTGGTGTGTTTATTGGATATTTTTATATGTTCTTTGGAGAAATTATGTTAGTGTTATTTGCATATTTTATTTTTATATTTGCTCGTTTTAATTATTCTTGAGCTGTGCAAGTTCTTTTTATAGCAGATAGACACTTAGCTTATTAGATTTGTGCCTCGTACCTCTTCTCTGCGGCCTTGGATTGTCTTTTTGACATTTGGATGCCATCACTCGACGCACATGAGCTTAATTTTCATGAAGCCAGATCCGTTCCTCATCACTGGGGCTTTTATTTTCTTGTGTAAGAAGTCCTTAAATAACCAGGACCATGGTGATTTACACCTGCGCTCTCTTCTAAGCAGTTTATAGTTTTATCTCTTACATTTAGGATGTTGATCCATTTTGAGTTCATTTTTGTGCCTGGTGGAAAGGAGAGGTGTAATTTAATTCTTTTGTAAGTGGATATCAGGTTTTGTCAGAAAACTCACTTCTTCCCTTCATTGAACTGTCCTAATCCCTTGTCAAAAATCAATGTGCTATAAATGCCCAGGTTTCCTTCTGCACGCTCATGTCTGCCCCAGGAGTCCCTGTGTTTGTCAATATAACAGGACCACACCATGTTGCTTACAGTAGATTAGTGGTATGTTTTGAAATCGGGTAACATGTGAGTCCTGAAAATGTGTCCAGAATGTTCAAGGCTATCCTAGCTCTTCTGTGACATGTGTATTTATGTGTAGACTTCAGTGATGAACTTGGCAATTTCTAAAATCAAGTTGACAGGGCTTTGATGAGGACAGCCTCCAAGAATAAGCTGAGTAGAACTGTCATTTTAACAATACCATGGCTTCTGATTTGTAAATTTAGTGTACCTACAGGATAGCTTTTGAGGTGTTTTTAGTCTTTTGAAAATTCTCTCAACAATATTTGTAGTTGCCACCTGTTTGCCTCCAGTACATTTTCTATGCTATAATGAAATAACTGAGAACTGGATAATTTATAAGGCAACTATCGTATAGTTCTGGGGCTTGCGTCTCAGGGCCTTCACAATGGGGTACATCCCTTGACCTTTCAAGAACATTGTCTGGGTTGCTCTTCTCTCATTGCTGGGACAAAATACCAGACACCCAGAATGAAGCAAGGAAAGGCTTATTTACTGCACAGTGTGTGGAAGTTTCAGTCCACAATCAGCTGGCTCCGGGGCAGGGTGGCACGGCACAGGGACAAAATCTCAAGGTGGCAGAAGACAGCAAAGGCAGCCAGAACAGAAGAGGGAGGCCTCTTTTCCGCCCTTGTATGGTATGCAGCTGCCCACCCACACCACCGCGGTGCTCTCCTACACACTCAGGATGTCTGCGAAGTGAGAGCCCCAGGCCCTGCCGAGACACTCACTTAAGCTTCTAAACTTCTCAGTTCTCAAGTTGACCCCGCAAAGAGGGCTCCTCCATGCCTGCTGGGAAGCTGTTTCTTTAGCCCACAGGTTTGGAGGCGGAGAGTCCAGGAGCAAGTGATTCAGCCTGCAGTGAGGGTCTAACATGGAACAGAGTCGCGGAGGAGCACGGAGGGGGCTGCTCGCGCGGGGGCACAGGGGACCCTGCGTTTACCCATGGTATGCGCTTGTCTGAGGCCTGGGAACGTGCGGCACGTAGTCACTAGTTCTAATACTATTTTAGTGGTCCCGCTAGAATTTTCCTGCATAGAATTCCGCTAGCTAGAAATGGAACCGATCTTCCTCCTTCCTCCTCCGAGCGTTCGCCGCCTCATTTCCTGCTGATGGTCCGACTGAAACTTCACTGTGATTCCCGCTGAGGGAAAGGGGTGAGAACAAACAGCCACGTTTGGTTCTGAGCTTGTGAAAAATAATCCAGTGTGTTCACACTAAGTTTGGTGGTAACTGTGGGGTCTTTCCTAGATGCCCTTGCTGTCTTATTGAGGAAGTCCCTTTACGTTCCGTTTGTCGAAGGCTTTACCACGAAGCGTCATTACACTTTGCCAAATTTCTATAAAAATGGTTCCTTCCTTCCTTCTCCCGGTATACGGCCATGTGTCCTCTCTTTTTACTCGCAGGGAGAACCACGTATCCCAGCAGGGATCTCACCTCCTCATGGTGGAGGCGTGTTCTCAGGTGTTGCTGCATTTGTTTCAATAGTATTTTCTTAAGGACTTTCAGGTCTATATTTATGAGAGGTTTATTTGTCTGCAGTTTTCTTCATTTATGATATAAATATTTAAATTTGCCCTCAGGGTAATGCTGGCCTCAAAGATGGGGTTTGGAAATTCTCTCTCTTGCACTATCTTCTGGCTAATGTTTTGAAGAATTAGCATGTGAATAATATTTTAAGTTTTTGGTAGAATTGGCCAATAAAAACTGTGGGCGTAGGCTTTTCTCTGTAACAAGTTGCATTTTTTGTTTTCTTATTTAATGTTAGTAAATCTTATCTTTTAGAATAGTTTTACATCTCTGGGAAAACTGCAGATATCGGACCGTGTCACCCTCACGCCCGGTTCTGCCGATTGCTAACATCTTACAACATCACTGCACATTCACGTGGCTAATGAGCAGATATTGATAATTCATCTTCAGCTGAAGCCCCTACTTTCTTTAGATTCCTCTGAGATCGTGATTCAGCCTGGTAAGCATTTGTTAAAGCAAAGCGAATGCAATGTCAGCCCTGCAAAATCATTTCCGTAGAAAAAGTTTAAAGGCATCCATCGATTCCCGTAGTAGAGATCTACACTACATGTTAACATAGTAAGGTCTTTTGAATATTGAGTTAATCTTAGAGATCTACAGAAAGAAACTTGTTAAATTTGCCCAAAAAGTAGGTTCTTAAGCATACTTGAGTTCAGAGCTATTTGTGGACAGCCAGTCTTCACATTATCTGAATTTTGTGAGCTCTAGAATATGCTTTCATAAGCATACTATAATCTAAAACATGTATTTTCATCTATTTCCTTTGGGTTTTAGATTTGCGTAAACTATATTTTTTTGTATATAATAGGTTCAAGACTATTTGATTTCTTATTGTGATATTCACTATAAAATATTGAGCGATCTTACATGCCCATTAAGCCTTTTTCTTATATTTCAGGCTTATGTGGACATACGGTTGATGCCCAGTCATATAAATTCCATATAGTAAACGGCGCTAGGTTACTACACATAAGCACAAGAGGCAAGGTACAAGAACCCTTACACAGCAGTGTCCAGGGGAGCGCTACTTCCTGCAGAAAGTGCGGCTCGCTCTACTGCAGGTGTGACAAGGGTCCCCTGAATGTCGTGATATCTGGACGGGGTCTCAAGAGCCCCTTGTCGGGATGGACTTGTGCCTAGGCAATGCACCTGCCCTGGGCTCCCCAAAAGATGTGGGGCACAGGCTGAGCTGCTCCAGATGTTAGGGGTGAAGAATCACGACAGAGACGTGTTCTGGGGAGCCTGGACAATTCGGTTTCTTGCTTAGAATAAGTGGAATTTACAGCAGTGAGCAATGGGCCGGGGAGATACTTCAGTGGCACATATGCCTGCCTGGTGAGCACACAGTCCTGAGTTTGATCTCAGGTACTATAAACAAACGAACAAATAAAAATAAATAAACAAATAAAAGAATAAATAAAACAGTGAATACTGATTCTTGCAGTGTAAAATACAGTGTGTCCCAGGATCAGGTCGCCGGCAGAGCTGGGTGTCAGTGAGCCTGGCTCTTCACATAGGGCTTTGTCTCAGCTCTTCTGTGTCACTGAGTTGTGTTAAGCTGTGTGTCTCTGCATGAGGCACGTTCACGGAGTTTTCCAATCTTTATGTTCAGGGAACACCACGTAAATGCGACATCTCCTATTGCCTATCGATGTGTAAGCCATAAGTTACATAGACAGTGCGCCCGTAAGAAATTTCTATGCAAGTAAAAAGTTTGCAGATGTGACAATTTAAAAGCTCCAAACGTAAATGGGAAAAAAATAATCTCAGGCAGAAATCTCAAAGTTAGAATTTTGCATACTTGAAGCTTACAGATGCTTTATGCATTCAAAACTATGAATTTAAAAGAGAAGAAGCATCCAGCCTTCAAACTAAAAACAAGCTGGGACAAATAGACCTCATTTTATGTCAAAGCCATAACGTAACAACCCAGAGGCAAATTATTCCTAGTAATTCTTGAAAACACTAACTGGAGTCCAGTTGGTTGAAAAAGAAAGTCTAGAAAAATCTTAGACTTCGTTCACAGATTTTATTGTTAATAATAAACTTGGAATCATAATTTTGACACCACTTAACATCTTGTAGAATAAACATTTAACAGTGCTGGTGCAGACTCCAGCCAGCAGGAAGCCCTGGGATGTGAGTGGGACCACCTGGGGCCTCCGGACCCTCACTCCAGCAAGCACCAAGGCCCAGCGAGTATGGGGACTGCCCAGGGCCCACCGAATCCTCACTCCAACCAGTACCCAGGCCTGGCGTGTGAGTGGAACTTCCTTCATCACACAGGCCTGGTGTGGAACCCTAAGGGAGAGCTCCCTGCAGAAAGGCTAGCAGCAAGACCCCCCCGCCAGCTGAGCCAGGAGCAGAGAATCTGGCCAGAGTGGCACAGCAGGTTCACCTCCAAGGGCTGCAGCAGGAAGACATGGAGCACAGCAGCCAGACCCAAGCACACCCACCTGGACGAGTCTGAACCTGGTAGATCTGGACCTTGTGCTAAGGTAATAACTGCACTAAAACTTTACACTAGAGGTCAGAAGACAGTGCTATGCAAGATGACAAAGAGAAGGAGAAAATACATTCTCAGGCCCCAAGCCCGCCCAGAACAAATGCAGAAGACAACAGCACAGAAGAAATTGGAAATCACACACCTAAAATAACAGCATCTGAGGTAAAGAAACAACTGCAGAAAGGCATAGAGGAAATCAGGTCCAAAATAATTTCTGAAGTAAGAAAATAAATAATAACTATAATGAAAGAAGTACTAAGTGCTTCTAAAGAAGACACTGATAAAGAATAGAGGAGAATATAGAAATGATAGAATCCTTGAATGAGAAATATAGGAAAGAAATAGAACGCATGAAGCAGATTCAAAGTGATAGGCAGGAAATTAAAACCTCAATCACAAGCTGGCAAAACCGTTTGAATGACAGTGAAAATAGACTTTCAGCCCTTGAAGACACCATTGCAGCTAGTGAAAAGGTAAGAAAAGATCTCTGAAAAACAACTAGGGTGCATGAAAAAATAATTCAACCTCTGCAAGATGATGCAAAGATGAACAACATAAGACTAATAGGCATCAATGAGAAAGAAAGAGTTAAAGCAAATGATATAAAAAGAATATGGGCAAAAGTAATAGCAGAAAATTTCCCAAATATGGGGAAACAATCTGAGATTCAGGTAACCACAGCAAGTAGAAATCCAAGTAACATCAACCCAGTTAAAATCATATGCAGACATATAATAGTCAAGATCCCAGAAATTCAGCACAGGAACAGTATACTAAAAGCTGCTAGAGAAAAGAAACATCACATTTAAAGTAAAACCCAACAGAATAATGGCAGATTTCTCCTCACAAGCCATCAAATCCAGGAGTGCATGGAGCAAAGTACTTCAAGTCTTTCAAGAAAAAAACTCTTTCAAGTTCAATGGAGAAGTGAAATACTTCCATGACAAAGGACAATTAAAGAATTTCATGACAACAAAGCCAACCCTGAACAGACTACTAAAAGATACTCTAGAGAGGGAGCAAAATGACCACAACTCCATGAATGAGAATGGAAAGAACCCACCAAGTAGGGCAAGCAATTAAGCACAGGAGAAGGAGAGGTATACAACAGCAGCCTTTCAATTATACTTTTGTATACAGCAGCAAAATATTTCCATCAGCACACTCTACAAATGGACTTCTCCTGCACCCTGTGGGGCATGATTCTGTCTGTGTCTACAGGGTGGATATCAAGGAAATAGCAGTAGCTCAGTCCCACAATTGCCACCTGGCCACCAGCAAGCATCATGGACACTGTCCACGTCCGCCACATACTAGAACTTTGTGTGATAACCCTAAACTGTTAGAAGTGCTGGTCATATATTTGCCATTCCAGTATTTTTGTTATGTTTTATTCTTAGTAATTCTTTACTATCATGAAAATTTTTTCTTAGTGGATATTTCTGTATATATTTACCTAATCAAATACCATGTGAGCACTCTGAATTGATCACAGATTCGTACACATGATACGCTACATTCTGACCTCTTAGTTGGACTAACAA
>NW_004524770.1:3229549-3241954 GCF_000260255.1 Octodon degus | reverse complement strand
CCAAAAAAAAAAAAAAAATCCTTTAAAAAAAGAAAATGCGGTTTCCGTGCATCAGAGTTACTGAACTGGTTTCCTGAAACCAATCTGCTCATTTTTTTTCCTCATAAATGATGAAATCAAGTCGCTATTAGAAGTTAAGGATTAAACAATGAAGCGAGAGAAAGGAGAAGAGATAGGAAATAAGGTGGGGCAAAAGCACACAAAGCGCATGTGTGTATGTGCAAGATGGCCAAGGCAAGTGTCCTAAGAGTTTCCATCGGTTTTTTTAAAATAAGAGGATAAATCCTGAGGGGATCTGACTGACCTTGTCAGATACAAAAGTCCTACAGATAACCCACTACATTATGGACTACTGGACTATATTGGATTATTTTGCTGAATTTATGAACCTACAATATTTAAATGGCTATAGAATACCCATCTCTGACAAAACTGAACAAAAAAGGGGATACAAATGGACCATTTTGTATTTGTATATATAAAATAGTTAGGATAGAGATACAGCTACTTTCTCTTAATTCAATGAGCAGAAAGATTTGTCCTAATAGTGTTTGGACAGGATATCCTGTCTGCATCTTGTACTATGAATAGCCACTACGAAGACAACAACATGCGATGTATTAATTATGGAAACTCTCCCACTAATTGGTTTGGAAACTGTCTCATTGCCATTTGTTTCTCAATAAAATTAATTTTTAAAAATAGCAGTCAATGGCTAGAATACTCACCTTGACGAACTCTCTATGCTGATATCTGTGAACTAAGCACCTGCACGGAGGACAGCAAGGTGTACTACTAAAACCATGCTGGAAATACCTGGCATCTTGGTCTTCTAAGTGGGCACTGTTTCTAATGTCATATTAATTATTACTATACTCTTTAAAGTAGTTTTTTAAAAAAGGTAATAAAAGAAAATGAGAAAAAATGAGAGAAGCACAAAAATTTAAGTTTTCTTGAAAGCATGTGGCAGTATTCAGTCATCTGTCTCATCTTGCAAAGCTACATCTGTTAATCTGAGCAACAGATTTGACAATAAAAATATATCAATCACTGTTAAAAAAACAAAAGACAAAAAAACCACGTATGACGTCAAAAAAAGATCACTATAAGGCCTGTCAAATAGCCCAGTGGATTAAAGCCTCTGCAAGCAGGCCCAGGGACCTAGAGTTCGATCCCAGGGCCTGCCGTGCAGCCCTGCCCCCAGTGGCAATTGAGAGTGGCCTGGTGGCACGCACCTGTAATTCCAGCTCTTGGGAGGCCGTAAACAGGTGGATCACTACAAGTCTGATCTAGTAGTGAGATAGCTCAGTAGAATAAGTGCTTCCCTGGCAAGCCCAGGGTCCTGAGTTCAATCCCTATGACCACAAAAAAAAAAAAAAAGTAGTGAGACCCTGAACACCCAATAGGCCCTGTCCAAAAAAAAAAAAAAAAAAAAAAAAAAAAAAAAAAAAAGAAAGAAAGAAAGAAAGAAAGAAAGAAAGAAAGAAAGAAAAGAAATCATGAAACAAACCCTGTCTTGATAAATTTGAATTGCAAGTCATCATAAAGACATCATTTAAAGTTCCAACAAGCGCACACGTGCACACATGTACACACACACACACACACACACACACACACACACACGGAAGCACTGTCCCCTGAGAAGGTGGAAAAGCAGTGGTCCCCCTGGGGCAGCTGCACGGAAGCTCCGTCCTGGTTGCTAACACTATCCGGTGCGGGGAGGATGCAGTGCGCAGCAGCGTTCCGAAGACAACTCCATTCGAAGGCAAAATTCACGAGTGTGCTACGACATACAAGTACAAACAGCTCACAGCAGACAGCGTAAGCAACGCACGGTGAAGAGGAGGTGCCCTGGCCAGATCGTCCTAGAGAACAGACTTCGAAGCACAGTGGGGGGCTCGGCCCGCAACACAAGGCCAAGGACTGGTTTCTTCTCAGAGCAGAAGCTGCCCTCAGCCTTACACCCCGGGCGCCAGGAGGCAAGCGACCTCGTGGCCCACGCCCAGGGCGTCGTGCGCCTGCACACGCTGACTGCAGGGAGCTCCCAGCGCACGCACAGCCTCTGCGGCAGGACGAGAGGCACACTGTGCACGGCACGAAGAGGAAGGCAGAGGAAATTCACCCATCTAGGCGCAAGGTGACCACGGCCACCACTTCTTACTCTGAAAATTGCTCGCCAGCAGGGAGGAATCACTCACCCAGTGCCAGTTTGTCCTCAGCTCTTCTTTCCAGAGAAGCAGTTGGAAGTGAGCGAGGCAGGAGAGAGAGTCAGGAAGCCCCTCCTCCGCAGTCTTCAAGGAGACCACCGCCCCAGGTGGGAGAGGCTCCTGAGGTGGGCAGTCGCTAAGCGGACCTGCGCTGGCCATCACGTAGTTCACTTGCCATTTCCAAGGGGACATGACAGATGCTTCTGCAAGCCCACCTCGACGTGAGAAGCTTCACCGGGTAGCAGAGCCCAGCATGGCTGTGGGCGGCCACTCCCCTCTTTTATGCTTCCTGTGAGCATCAGAAGGAAGTCAGTAGCGTCTCCTAGGGCGGATTCTTCTTGAAAAATGTTCAGTCGTTCAAAACTTTAGATCTTACTGTAGTCTACAGGGCATCCAAGGATAACGGATTCAATGTCCCCACAGGGACGCATTCAATTATTCTTGGATGAGGGACGACCTGAAAAGATATCTGCCATGGTCTCTGAAAAGCCATTATCTTCATCTTTAGAAATGGTGGTGGCCATGGTAAGGTAGGAGTGTAGGAAAAATAAGATACAGGAAGCGCCGTCCCTATCAAAGAGTCCAGAGATGCGGCTTGGCTCCGGGAAAGTAGAAAGCTCTCCGGATGGAGGGATTCTTCCGTCCTGTACTCAGCTGTGGGGATGGTACGCCAGACTCCTGCATAGGGTCCTGCGTGGTGGCTGTCTTCACCTTGTGTCCTTACACATCCTTGTTCTTCAGAGAGGGGCTTTCTAATGTGCATTTTCTGGTACGGCTCAACCACTGCATCCCTCTGCCCTCCTTGGGATGAAGGAATCTCAGTCTTCATCTGTGGAAACAATCTCTTCTTTCATCATCCCTCAGTTTGGGTACAGGTAGCCATAAGCTCATCTTTTTTAAGTGTATTTAGTACAGGGTCTACAGGGTGTCACTACACAGACAGGACTCATAGTGATCCTTCTGCTTTCAGCCTTCCAAATGCTGAGATTACAAGTGTGTACCATCACGCCCAGTCTCAATTGCAGTCCCAGCTTGTCCCAGGGGTGGGGCTGGCATGGCATGCCAGGAATTGAACCCTGGTCCCTGCATCTTCCTAAGCAGGTGCTTTAACCCACTAAGCTATCTGGCTGGCCTTCATAAGCTCATCTTGAAAATGATGCTGTTGGGGCCGGGGAGATGACTCAGTAGAATAAGCGCTTCCCTGGCAAGTGCAAGGGCCTGAGTTCATTCAATCCCCGGTTCCACAAGAAAAAGAAAGAAAGAAAAATGAAAACGATGCTGTTGGCATCTGGTCCCTTGGACTCACCGAGATTGGGTAGTGTGGTCACTGAGGGAATCTAGCTGTTTTGTCCTAAACCTCTAAAAAATAGTTAACATGCTTTGTAACTCAGTTACTTGGGCTCTCTGCTGGGATCTTCTGTTCTACCTTTGCCCCAGCAAGGGGGAACCTCCCTGGAGATGAGGGGAATACAGATGTAACTAAAGCCAGAAAAGGAGGGGTGCAAAGTTACACAGACCCCTAGATCCAACCATACCTGAAGGCAACTCTCAGGAATTTCCAGAAGTATGAGCCTGTGAGCCCACTGTTTTGCCAAAGCGGATTTGATAGAATTTCCCTGCATTGTAACTGAGAAGGTGCTGAATAACACAGATTTAACACTCAAACATGTGGCCAAATCTAGGAATGCATATGTGGGATCTTCTGTTTAGAAAATTTAGCAAGAAAATAGACATGTGCATTTTTATTTCATATTGTAGTTATGAAGCATAAAGGTGCAGAATATAATGGAACAGATGACCCGGGACCCACCTCTGAGCAGAAGCAACATGTTCTCATACTCCCCTTGGAGTTCTATGCGGGAGCAAGCGCGGTGCTCAACGCGCGAGGCTGGAAGGTCCGCCGAGCTCCACTGGCGCTGTCTCCAAGTCTCGAGCTCTGTTTCTCACATTTTGCCAAGAGGAGCAGACTCCAATGTATGCTCTCAAAAATATTCAACTATATCCATTGGCCATGTAGCTTATCACAAACGAGAGCACTCATAAGCCTTGACTTGCCCCTTGCCTTTCACAACAACTAAGGTGTACTGGAGACTGTTCCCTCTCGGGATATGGAGCTGCTACGATTCTTTTATCACCTCTGAAGTTCCCGTGCAAGCAGCTCTGTTGATTTACATTGATGTGTTCATGTTGTATTCAGTGCTTCGCCACAGAGCACAACGCTGCAGCAACAACCTGTCGGTGGATCCTTTCACACATACACAGGTGTATTTTAGTGTGTGTTTCTCGAAAGCAAAATGTCTATGTCATTTTACACAATGTTAATTTTGATAGATTTTATCAACTCTCACACATAGAAGCTGTAGCAACTTCAGCTATGACTAGGTAAGTACAAGACAATCTAGTCCACAAATGTTAATTAAATGTCAGTTACAAGATCTTTGCCAGTATAATTGGAGAAGAAGCAGCACTCTGATGTTGTGTAAATTTGCGTTTGCTGTTGGCTAGCACTTTGTACACTTGAGACGCTCTTGTGTTGAATTTTCTGTGAGTTATCTGCGTCCCTGTGCTCACTTTGCTATTGGACTTTTCTCAGATAGAAGGGTGAGGTCTATCACGCATACAGGGACACACGGATTTGGCCTTTTTTCCCCACAGATAGCAGACGTGTCTCCCACGTTATGACATTACCTATCATGTCTGTTTTCTTTCTAAAAAACACCGTTTGACACGAATTGTGACCGGTCTATTTTGGGTGTTCATGTCAGCCTCAGGAGGAGGCTGAGCTAGGTTGTGTCCCCTGAATTCCCATGTTGCTCTTCTCGCCTCTGAACATGACGGCCTTTGGAGTCAGGCCCTTCAGCGAGGTCACTGGGTCAAGGTGAGGTCATAGCGGTGGGTACTACCCCAGTGAGGTGGGCGTTCTCTCAACAAGAGAACATTAGGACAAGTGCGGACACAGATGGCAGCTGCGTGAAGGCAGGGCAGGTAGGAGCTGCTCACAGGAAGAGGGCACCACCCGCCACACACGCTTTGCCTGGAGCTCGCTGGGAGCTGAGCTGCTGATGGCTGTATCTCAGGCCTTGTCCTGTGAGCCACGGCACTGAGCTGCTGTCGGCCAAGCCATGGCAAAGCCCTGGGAGCCTGAGCAAACTGAGAGGAGCACTGCCTGGAAGAATGCAAAGAGCACAGTGCCCTGCCCTCCAAGTGTGACGTTCGTGCCGTTACGTTTCTACGTATTTCCTCCCTCCCACATCTTCAAAGGTCAGCTCCACTTCAGGGTGACGCTGCACTTGAAAGAGGGTCCCAGAGCACCACGCTGGGGCTCACCTCCTGCCCATGCCTGCCACCCTCTCCGTGGGACTCTGACTTCTGACCCAAAGTGTGGATGGTGGCAGCTACCGGGAGCATGCAGCTTCCCCAGAGGAGGCACAGTGTGGTAAAGCTTGTCGCCTGGTGCTGCCATTCTTTAATCTGTCCAGAGGCCCGTGTGTGTGGAGCGTAACAGGAAAAGCTTTCTCCCTGCGGTTGGCCATGCGTCTGCCCGTGCCCAGGACACTGCTGCAGCCTCCTCTCCTTCCCGAAGCTCCCACAAGGGGCAGCAGACCTTCACGGGCCGAGGTTTCATCCAAGGAGCTGAGCTTGTCTGGAGAAGACAGGTTGGGTGACGTGCGCCTACACATCCAGCTCCTGTGGTTGGGTTGTGTTTTCTAATCAAGCCCCTAGATTGAATTTTTATTCACTTTGTCCTGCTCATAAGCACATCATGTAGCTTCTAAGGAGGGGAAATGGCCCACTTCATTCCAAGTTGATAGTGAAAGTGTTTGATGAAAGAGCCAATTTGTCCCTTTCCCCACAGGATTTAGATCTGAGTTAACAAAAAGTCACCACTGAAGTAGTTGGTCATACATCAAAGAGTTAGATCTAATGGGCCTTTGAAGAGCGAGTGCAAACACGCGGGAATGCTACTCTAAGGCAGCTGTGCGCGCCCGACATCATGGGGCTTTTGTGACTATGAACACTGTTTAAATTTTAAATGGCTCTTAAATAAGTCCTTTCAACTCAGTGTCTGCCTGTCTTTCCTCCTGCCGCCACATGAGCACAAGCGTGGCTTGTTGGAGCCACGCAACACTCAGCTAGCACGCAGTGGTGAGGAAGGGCGGGGGCGGGGAGAGGATGCATCCGCGTCCTTGGCCCCGCTTTTCTAGTCAAAGGAGCTCCTAGGACTGTACTTGTCACACGGGCTCATATAAGTGTATGTTGTCACAAGGTCTCCTAACGTTCCTTCAGGGCTCTGCTGCCAGTGTCTGAGCAGTCAGTCAGCCCAGGTACCCAGACAGTATTTTCTGGATTAATTCCACGTGTGCCTTTGGAAGGTGCTCTAGGACGGAGGGTGAGGGTAAAGCTCAGAGCACAAGAGTGCTCATCCTGACCTGAAGAGAGACTCCCTTAGCTCGGCCTCAGCGCTGACGCGCAGCACGCAGCGTAGGGCCCGGGATACAAGAGGCCTCGACAAATATTTATTTGATGAATAAAGAGTTTCTTTAGGAGTGCACTAGGCAAATAAGAGCTAGCTTCCACATGAGGATAGCATGAAAAATGATGGGGCATATTTAAAATTCTGCAAGAATATCATAGAAAGCAAACACAACAGTGAAGAATGAGTAGAACGCAAGGCAAGGGGTGCGAGCCGACCATGCGGAGCCAGGCCGCCCGGCTCTGGGCCTCAGCTGTCTCAAGTCATGGACTGGAACTGAGGACAACCCCGAAAATGCACGAGCATCAGCTAGACCGTGAGTCATTTACATGAACAAGTATACACGTAAAGTATCGGAAACACTGCAAAATAACCAGATGCATGGGGTGATAAGACAGCATGTGCAAAACCTAGCGGAAAGCTGGATTCAGTAAGGATCCAGAAAATGGAATTGTTGGACTCAAAAGAACAAAAAAATCTTCGCAATTATCTTTTATGTCCAAGGAAGTAGAAAACTAACAATTTCTGCAAAGAGCTCAATAACTATTTTTAAAGAATTAACTAGCTACCACAGAATTGGAAAAAGCACATGAACCAACATTTCAAATTCAGTAGATTTAACACAAAGTGGGAGGAAGATCAGATGTCAGTGTCAAAAGCAAATCACAGAAGAACTATAGAAAGCACAAAATAGGCCGCGGGAGGCACTGGGCCCGGGCGCACGCGTGTTAGAATCCTGGAGGCGGGGAAGACAGCAGCCCCAAACCGTGTTCTAGCAGCCTGAAACTTTTCAAGCTGAAAGAGTAAATAAAATCTGAGAGGTGCAATAGACACTACAAAAGGGAAGAAACCTCCCAACGGAAAGGGACAACTAGGATCAGGGAAAGGAGGAAGGGGAATTATATACATATATGTACATACATACAGGCTCGCTGGCACTATTGTACTACTGATTTCTACTGGTCCATTGAAAGGAGCAGTGAACACTTAATTTTTTTCTTCTTTTTAATCTTTGACCAATTCTGAGCGCTTATTTCTGGTAATCAGAACAGCTCATTCAGGTACAACAGTACTCAGTATAACAGCCTTGTTGGATTCCCATCATCTTGGTTAGTGATCCTCCATATCTTTCTTGTTTTGTATCTTAGGGAAGGGTCTGCAGGGCGTTCAGGGTCTCACTACTAGATTGGACTCACAACGATCTGCCTGTTTACAGCCTCCCAAGAGCTGGGATTACAGGCGCGTGCCACCACGTCCAGTCTCAATTGCTGTCTCAGTGCGCCCCAAGGGCAGGGCTGGCATGGCAGGCCTGGGCATGAAACCCCAGCCCCTGGGCCTGCTTGCAGGCCTTTTAATCTGCTGAGCTATTTGGCTGGCCCTATTGATCTTCCTTATTGTTTCTATTGTCTTACTATTTTTATTCCAAATAAATAAATAAAAAAAATTTTTTTCAAGCTTAAATAGAAATCCAAAGTCACAGATCTCAGAACCTTTACAAACTCAATGTAAATATAAAAGCAATCACACTCAGGTGTTATGGCAAATCTTCTGAAAACCAAAGGCGAAAAGAATTTTAAATATTCTTGAAAACTGCTGGAAGAAAGAAGCCACATACCTTAAAAAGAACCATGGTAACTGAGGCCGACAGCGCTTCCCCACAGAAGAAACACACCGCAGAAGGCAGTGAGATTGGAAGTGCAAGGGAGGTGGAGGGAAAGAGCCGCCACGCTGTATTGCTGTCCGGCGCAACATTAGCCTTAACTCCTAGCCAAGACATAAATACATTTTTCAAAACAATTTAGGCAGAGCAGTGTCCTCATTACCGTGCCAGCCTTAAGGGCAATCCCGAAGCTCTTCACTGGGTTGAGGGAAGCAGTCGCAGGTGAGAGAAGTAAGAAGGCATCCGAGAATGGCCAAGATGAAGCCTTGGTACAGCCCGGCACGACTGCACTAGTTAGGGTCCCCCACGGGCACAGGATCAGCACAAAGTGTCTGCGACATGATTCAGTGAGTGCATCAGATGGGCTCGCAGGGCCAGAGGCAGGAGAACTCACCTTGAATGCGCAAGCGTCGTGGAGGATCCCAGAACATGGAAGGCTCAAGGGCGAAGCCCTCGTCCGAGGTCCTTAAAACCCTGGCGCCTCACTGTACAGTCACAGGCGTGAGGCTGTGCGAGGAGCTGGGCTTATAGGTGCGCCCACCATGCCCGGTCTCAATTGCTGCCTCAGTGAACAAACTAGAGACTGACATCCAAAGGTGAAAGCAAGACAGGTGTACCCTCTTCAGCAGTAGGTACACGGCTGCCCTCTCACCTTGTCTACCCTCCTATTGGTTGGTGCTACCCCATCGAGGGCGGGTCTTCACTCAATTTGCTGGGTTGCACGTCAGTCATCCACAGACACGCCTCAAACGATGCTTCCCTAATCTGCTATTCATTTCTTGACTGCTGTTGAAATTATGATCTATGGACATAACCATCAGCTCTCCTTAAAGGGTGTGTGTCACCCAGGAGATGCTCCAGGGCCTCGTATGTGGCCTTCACCGCACACACACTGTGTGGCTCAGCCAGACACCCTTGGAGTCCTGATGCAGATCTCTGAAGCTCTTTCTTTTCTGCCCTTCCAATTCCACCTCACATGAGTCTCAGTTGTGCAGAACTGCCAGGCCAGGTTGGCGTCACCCCTCGTGGGAAGGCCTGAAGCTGGCTTCCAGCACAGAGTCTGGGCCATCATTGTCACTCTACTGAGGTCTCTCCTCATGGTGACCACTTTCCTTCACTGCCTGACATATGATGGTGGATACTTCATTCCTTAACTCATAAGCAATGTGCGCCACCCTCGACTCAGCTAAAATCCTGAGAACACTCACTGCGTGTGCCCTCCTTCCACAGGAGGGGCCAAGGCTTATGCCCACGTTTACCTCTCTTATGACTCAAACACAATTTGTCTGTGTTCAACTTTAATAATTCAAAATGTGAAGAATGAATACATCACTAGATTTCTGAAAGGGTGAGACAAGGTGACCCATAACGAGAAGAAAAGCGGCCAACACCACGGTGGGGATGGGCTTGCATCTAGGAGGCAAAAGCAACTGTTGTAAACATGCTCCGCTGGTTTGGAGCAATAAAGGGAACATAATGAGGGCCACCCTCAAAAGCACATGGCCTTCTACAAGGAGAGACGAACAAGCCTTACCACAGGGCCCGGAAACCTTCGTGCGAGGACACAGTCGATTCCTAGTGAGAAGGACTAAGAGTCTCCAGAGGAAAACCACGGCTTCTGTACTTTACCATTCCACCTGCTTCGGTTACTGGATCAGAAGCCCAAGTGTGGATGACAGAACTGGTGTGGTACATTTCAGTAGTCCACAGAATATCTGCTTTAAGTTACATTAAAATTTATTTAAAGGTTATGAATTATTTATTTTAAAGAGAATAAAAAATAGTAAAAATTCCTTAGAAATGATACAGAGGGCTGGCCAGATAGGTCAGCAGATTGAAGTGCCTGCTTAGGCAGATGCAGGGGCCAGGGGTTCGATCCCCAGCCCCACCCCTAGGCCACACTGAGACAGCGATTGAGACCAGGGGTGGTGGCACGTGCCTGCTATCTCAATGCTTGGGAGGCTGAAAACAGAGCAACACTGAGTCCGATCTGTGTAGTGAGATCCTGTAGAGCCTGTACTAAACACATTTAAAAAAATCAATAAATAAAAATTAAAAAAAGAAATGATACAGAATTTCACTGAACAGAATAGTAGGACTTCAACAGTGGTTATTATATTGTGTAATGTTATCTTTAAATTAGTTGTATAGACTACGAGCTATAAGCATGCAAAATTTAAAAAGTTCAGAAGATGGTATAAGAAACTAAAAAGGAGAAGAAATGTAAGCATGAACCGCTCCTTCAGTAGATGAGCAGAAATCAGCAGTACAGTGATCCAGGCTTTCCTGTACATATGCACAAGCATATCTTTTCCTCTTCTTCCTGTCTGTCGTCCTTTTCCTCACTCCAGTTACCCCTCCCTGTGGGGAGAGCCCCCCTTTCACAGTATCTCTTGCACCCTTCAGATCTGCTGTCCTCTGTCGCTCTCTTGCCCTAGTGACGCGGCCCGAAGCTGGCACGCCTGGCTCTGATTATTTCACTTACAGGTATGCTCTCTAGTTGCATCCATTTACCTACAGAAGCCACAAGCCACAAATTTGTCTTTTTTGTGGCTGAGTAATGCTCCCTTGTGTGAAATGCCACACTTGCTATCCATTCCTCCGTCGGTGGCGTTTGGAGTGCAGAGAATATCTTAATGCTCTCAGAAGTTAAAGAAAAAATCACATTCTTAAAATGCAGCCTCACAAGGACCAGCCTTCATGGAAAAGATGTGAAAGTTGTTCATACTGAAATTAGTTTATTGACTTCTACAGAAGAAAATATTAAACAAGAAGAGCAAAATCAATCCATTTATACTGCATCTAACCTTTGAAACTCTTACATAAAATGAATAAAGTTCTCACACAAAACAAGAATTAGGCAAACAGATTGGAGGTTAGGCAGAAGACATGAAGGGGCCCCTCTAAAAGAAGATAGTCAAGTGGCTAATAAAAGGGTCTCGACTGCATTGGTAGACAAGGAAACAAGAAATAAATCCACATAGAATTATCACGTACAGGGTTGAGGAGAGAGCTCAGTGGCACCGCACTTTCCTGGCAAGAGCAAGGTCCTGAGTTTGAGTCCTGATACCAAGAAAAAAAAAAAGAATTACCTCTGACACTCAGCAAAATGGCTAAAATGAGCAAGATTAGCCACTCCTGGTGCTGGCTGGGGCAGGGGTTCTCTTACACCTTCCACAGGGTGAAACGGAACCAGCCGTTTGGGAAAGCCGTTGGCGCTTGAAGCTATACCATTGTTGTGGCTACGAAACTCCCCTCTTGCTCAGTATTTGTCATTTGTGCTTAAGATGAAAAGGAATGAGCCATAGGCAGACGCAGCAAGCAGCACAGTTGGGCTCCCAGCACGCACACGCCAAGCAGAAAGAGCCAGACCTGAAGGACGGAAAGTTGCCCTCTTTTGCATAATATTCACAAATTAAAACCTTCACATTCACAGTCACACATTCATGTGCTAAATCTTCAAAGAAAAGGAAGAAAGGAATTATTACAAAAGATTAAAGAGAAATTTTTCTCTGGTACTGGAGACAAAAAGGGTTGGTGGGGCAAGAGATGCCATCTGGGGTACAGAAAGGTTCAATTTTATGCCCTCGCAGGGGTGCTGTGGGAACTTACTTTGTCACCAATCACTAAAGATGCACCTTTGAAACTGGTATTCTTTTTTCTATGTGTCGTATTTGTGATAGCAAAAATCTTGCAAAACTGGAAGCAAAAAAAATTTAACTCAGAATTAATGCTAGATATCTTTCAAGGCAAATGACTGCATCAAAAGAAAGTCACAAAGAAGATCAAAGAGGATTTCAACAAATTGCACAAGATGGCGAAGTAGAGAACAGTGTGGTGGGGCGGCTCCTGTTACGTGTCTGGGAAAAATTTTAGACACAGAATATGCTGTACCATGATCATGAACAATGTAACTAGAGCCATTGGAGTGCTAGGATAGGTAGGTCAGGTGATGGAGATGGATGGATGGGTGGATGGATAGGTGGGTAATGAATGGATGGATGGGTGGACAGATGGCAGGGTGAGTGGATGGGTGGGTGGATGGATGGATGGATGGATGG
>NW_004524770.1:3227286-3228789 GCF_000260255.1 Octodon degus | reverse complement strand
ATGGATGGATGGATGGATGGGAGGGTGGGTAGGTGGGTGGGTGGACGGATGGATGGATGGATAGATAGATGGAAAATGAATTTTAGGTATATTTTTTAAGTAAAGCATGTTCATTGATTTAAAAGAAAGGAAATAGTTTATCAAGCAAAAAAGACAAATCCTTGGAATAGCACCACACAGATAATAACCTAAAACTGGCGTGTATCCTCAGCCTCTTTGTCTATTTCAGGCTAATTATCTATGGAAACGCAAGGCAGGAACTCACGGAAGGGTTCAATAAGTGCTATTTTACCTCTTAGCTTCATCATAGGAAATCACTTTTATTCTTTAGCTTGCAATCCGTGAGCGTGATCCCGCGCTATAATGTACTGTAGTATGAAAGAAGAACAAGTTCTTTTCACTTTTTTTAATTTTAAAATTTTGACATTCTGGAATTCAATAGCTGCTGGGTTTGTAGCACTGCCGTTTCAGTGATGCATGTAATTATTATCATCTACCATTTACTGAGCAGCCACCAAGGGAAAGGCACTGCGCTAGGTCCAGTGTGCTCAGTATTTAAAGGAAAGAGGCAGCTATGGAAACCTGCAGAAAGGGAATTACTGATATAGAAGAGCAACTGGACCTTCTTAGGAAAATATTTAATTACATGAGGACATAATTGCATATTTTCTTTGTGATGGGCTTATTTTAAAAGGAAGGAATGATGTATTAAAGAATCACAGGCTAGAGAGAGATATAAAATCTAATTATTTGCAATTTATGGAAAATACAGACGTGCCAGTGTGATTCTTGGCTCCTTCTCCCTTGTCCCTCCCGGGGTGGGCTCTGCCGTCCTTGCATACCACATCCAGCGAGCCTCCTGGAGAGGGAGCGCCTTTCCCAAAGTGCTTCTCATTTCCTGCCTGGAGCTGCTGCAACACTAAACTTTGTGCTTGATCTTGAGAGAAATCCTTGCTACTTTCTCTTCCTCGCCCACATCTGAGTCACCCTGTGCGTGGACTGCGCCACGCCTTGCTTTCCACCTCTCCCTATGTCTCCATATCCCCCTACATCCCCACAATTGCTCCTCGCCCTCCCTACTGTCACTCATGTGCACCGTGTCTGCTTCCCTGTCCCCTGCAAGGGCTGTGGCGTTTTTTGTTAACACTGTCATTTCTTCGTATATCCAAGACCAACGATCCTTGTGATTCCTCCATGCCTCCAAGACAGTGTCAAAATTCCCAAACAAGATGTCCAGGACCTTTTGCTGCATCCACCTATTCAGACTAACACTAAAATTCCTTCCTTATAGGGCACATATTTCAGTGACCAGAGATCCTTCAGTCCTCTAGCACATCGTTTAATCTCATGTCTTTTGGTCTTTGGTCATGGTATCTCCAGTATCCCGAAATGCACTGCTTTCTCCTCTCACTTACCACAGAGCTCTGTCTGCCAAGGGCTAGCACAGAATTTAGCCTGAGTTTCCCTGCCTCCCTGCCAACGCAATCTCAGGCTTTCCACCAC
>NW_004524770.1:3189507-3226801 GCF_000260255.1 Octodon degus | reverse complement strand
TAGATAGATAGATAGATAGATAGATAGATAGATAGATAGATAGACAGACAGATAGATGGACAGACAGGCAGATGGGAAGGTGAGTGGTTGTATAGATAGATACATAGACAGACAGACAGACAGACAGACAGACAGACAGACAGACAGAAAGGTGGGTGGTTGGGTGGATAGACAGACACACAGACAGACAGACAGACAGACAGACAGACAGACAGACAGACAGACAGACAGGCAGGCAGATGGATAGAGAGGCACACAAGATTATTTCAGAAAATTGGTTCTCTGAACAAAATAAAACAGAATGGAATGGTAAGACGTTAAGTCACTATTTGGACAGTGCAACGTGCAAAGTCCACTCTAACAGAGTGACAGGTGAGGCCGTATCTCACTTACCAGAAGTCTCTTTGCGTGACAATAAAACCTGTTCCAAATGAAGGAGGCAGCAACTGCAAAAGCCTGAATCAGGAGCAGCAGACCACAGGTGTTCGCAGGAAGGAAAGAAGAAGAACCAGGAACTGCGAGAAGGCAGCGCCGTAAGTCCGAGAGCAGAGTCCCCGCCTCTGCAGCCTTCCACCGTGTCCTGTGGCTGCCCTGGGGATGTAGCTTTGACGAGCTCGCCGGCCATCTCAGAAAAGCATCGTGCTGCACCCCATGGTGTCTAAGAGCCTC
This sequence comes from Octodon degus, assembly GCF_000260255.1. Classification (NCBI taxonomy): domain Eukaryota; kingdom Metazoa; phylum Chordata; class Mammalia; order Rodentia; family Octodontidae; genus Octodon; species Octodon degus. Next base: position 3,226,132 of record NW_004524770.1, on the reverse strand, counting down.
ACAAAGCTATATATAGTGTGAATTTCTTCACCAGTCCTTTGTGGTATTGATATGCATTTCATTTTTTAATTTTGGTTTTGTTTTTCTTTCATTTTGTATTATTTTGCAGTATGAAAGAGCATACTCAGGGTCTTCACAGTGAGCTGTATGCTAAGACCTTTTTTCTTTCTGTTTTTTTTTTTTTTTTTTTTTTTTCATTATTTTGAGACAAGTTTTTCCTGAGTCACAAACTTGCCCTTGCTATGCTGAAACATGCTGTCCTCCTGCCTCAGCCCCTCGGAGACCTGGGATTTCAGGTTGGCCCTCACACCTGCCTTACGCACTGATGCTTCACGTGTCATAAATCCATGAAACCTTGCTGTTTCTTTTATTGTTTACAGTTAATTCATTTTAGAGCAAAACTGAAAAACATATTTCACATTTACATTCATCTTAAGCATTCCTGAAAGTTTTTACTTCTATTTATTTTGTCTGAAGAATAATCTAGTGCACTTACTTTATTGCAAGGTAGCCAATAAGTTTTCTGTTTCTGTTTTTGTTTTCGTGTGTGTGTGTGTATGTGTGTGTGTGTGTGTGTGTGTGTGTGTTTTGCGTATTTGAAAAACAGGCAATTTTACTTTACTACAAATAGACCTTTTCTTTCCAGATTTTTAAAGACTTCACCCTATTGTCTTCTGACTTACATAGTTTCAGACAAAAGATATTCTATTCAGATCTTCCTCTCCTTTCTATCTCAGGTGTATTTTTTCTTCTGAATTCCTTCAAGATTTTCTATATCTTTTTTTTAGTAGTTTGAGTAGACTATATCTGGGTGTTAGCTTTTATATTTTTTTCTCTTTGGGTGTTTATCATTGTTGGGGTTCTTTGAACTTCTTGAATATGCAACTTTATGTATTTAGTTACTTTTGGAAGATTACCAGTAATAATCTCTCCCTGTATTATTTGTTGTTGTTGTTGCAGTCTATGTTAAATTCATTCCCATATTAGATTATTCGATCTTGCTCCCCATTGCTGGGGCTTCTGTCTGGGCAATTTTTACCCTCAAATTTTCTAAGAAATTTCTGCTGCCATATTTCCCCAATTGCCAACTTGACCCTTGATAGTTGGTGAGTCCACCGATGAGCTCCTCCACGGAGCACTGTATCTCTGTCACCTGGTATTTACTTCTAACCTCCCTACTGAACTTTCCTCCATGTGTTCTGCATGCTGTCTCCCCTTCCAAGAAAACCTTTGACACATTAATCATAGTTATTTTAAATCTATTATGTGATTTCCAACATGAGTCATCCCTGAGGTCGTAGCAGGGACTGCTTTGCTTTGGGGAACTGTGTTCAGCGTCTCCTAACTTCTGATGTACACAAGTGACTCTCACCGGTACGGCCGCAGGAATGATGTAGAAGTCCAGGACTTGCACCCAGATGTGGAAACGCCCTTCTGCTATGGAGAGAGGTCCAGTCCAGCTGATGTTTGAGATGTGTTTGGGCTTTGTTGTTGCCATGGCTACAGGCTCCCCTTACTCAGCATTACTTTGCTCTCCTGTAGAGGGTGGTTTGCTGGAGGTTTCTCCTATAACTGTTCCATTCTTCCCTGCTCTGCAGGCCTGGCCCACAGAAACAATCTCCTCACGCTCCTGTCTCTCCACTGGGGTAGACTGCTCTTCCTCAACTTTCTGCTGAGGCACCCCCAGTCTTAGCAAAGCCCTGTCTGTGTGTCCTACACTCAGGAATTGGACGTTTCCAGCCATCCTTCCCCGTGCCCCAGCGCTAGGACCTGTGATCTGCTCTGTGCCTGCCCCTCCTCCAGCACTCGGTCTTACTTTCTCCTCCCCCAGCCACAGGGGCTCTCTGCCTGTGCTCAACAGTGAAAGGGGCTTGGCTCCCTCCCAGCACGTAAGACCTGTATGCATAAGGAGTGAAGAGTCTTCATGCAGCCATTGCAATTCCAAGGGAGGTTCTTTGTGTCTTCTCGCAGGCTCCCAGCAGAAGTCAATGGAGAAGAGTCCACAAATTGGGGCTTCTCCCTGGGCTCTGCAGTCTTGGGATTCACCGTGCATGCCTGAGCCATTCTCTGGACTCCATCCTCCTTGTCCCTTGCATGGTAGCCCACCTCGCTGTTAGGCTGTGCCCCGCCACACATTCCTTGGACTTGCCATTCTGTCCTTTGCGTCTCAGGTCACTTGGTGGCCTGTCACCTTGGTTAGCCGATGGTTTTGAATAAGGAGAAGGCTCCCAGCCTGTTGGATAGGATTCCACCTCTTGGGAGGTGCTGTGAGCAGTCCCTTTCCTACCCCTTCTGCATATGGGTGGAAGCCGGATGAGCTGCGTAGTCCAGGGAGCCACAAAGAGAGCTGCACATGTGCAAAGTGTCGAGGAACCCACAGTCTGCCTGCACTCTCGGGAGTCCCGCACTATTCCACGTGGGTCGTGCTGAGTTGCAGGATCTGTTCCCTAAAGTCAGCCCAAGTGAGGCCTGAAGACACAAGTGCCCCATGGTTCCCATTGCTCTCAAAATAAAATGTAGCCTCACTTTCATCCGCTCAGCCAGGTTAATGTAGGCCCCCACCGCGCTCTGCACCCTCGATGAGCTGTAACGGTGTGACTCCTGTCGCTCCCGTAACAAGCAGCTTCCCACTTCACGCTCTTGAGCTCATGCATTTGCAAGTCGTGTTTCCTCTCTTACCTCCTGAAGCACCACTTCTGTGGAGAGGCCTTCCTTAAATAGAACTTTCAGGACCTGGCACGCAGCTCCTGATTGTGTGGCCCACGTTGTTCATCTTGCCCCTCGTGCTTAAAGGGCAAATTGGTGACTTTTGCTCGCCTCATGTGAGTTCCGTGAAAGAATAAACTAAGCTCATTTCTTAGTGTGTCTTCAATATCCAGCACTTCTCAGGCGCTCAACATGTCAAGGACACTGGGGCTGACGAAAAGACGCATTAGCCGCTGCTAGCTGAATTCTCTCTGCTGTCCGTCTGCGAACACTACACAGAGGAGCTCCCCCGAGGAGCAGCTCAGTCGCGAGTCACAGCCACAGTCCGGAATTTCTGGGGCTTCCACTGTCGTCAGCCACCCGGCCCTTCCTGTCCACAGAGGTTTAGTCCCCAGGTAGCACTGTCCCAGCCTTTCATTCTGCCGCAGTCTAGCTGTGCCATAGCCGAGGCCAGGGAATTACCAACAGTCGGGAAGTAGACGCTTAGGGTTTGGGTGCCATGTGGCCACACTGCCACAACTGCGCAACGCTGCGATTTTGTACAGACCCAGCTACAGACAAGGTACAAAGCAATGACGATTTTGGCATTCCAATACAACTTCATTTACAGAAATGGACACAAAACTTTGTTTGGTCCACAGGTTGTAGTTTGCACATCCCTGTGGCACACGATTACCTCCAACCTCCCTTTGATACTATCTCAGACCCACACTTTTATCTCTATCCAGCATGTGACTTTCATTTCAACTCACACTAAACCAAACCCACATCTGAAACTGTGAAGAGGGGGTTGGCTATGCTTGTAGGATAGGGTGACTGATGGCCAGAAACCTAGCTTCAGGGTTGAGCTACTTTGCTGGGTTCTTACCACATGCCACGCTTCATAGGGTACAGTTTTCGGATCTCGCCTGCTCTGGCAGTGTCACCGTGTGAGCACCGTCGTTCCCGCAGGAAGTGGAGCGGCCGGCTCTCCCGTGCCGCTGTACTTCCCGTACCTAGGGAAAGTGGCCCGGGTGCAACCACAGCTGCCTCTTTTCATTTCTGGCTCCTTGTCGTCTGACATGCTAAATACCTCTTATAGTTGTGTGTTGACCTAAGTGGAGCAGCTCTCCATTGTTCAAGGCACATGAGCCGCTGGAGGGGCCGCCCCTGGCACCAGAGTTTTTCTAGTGATCTTGAACCACTGAGCTCAAGGGAAGCTGCACTCACGTGAGGGAAAAGCTCTGAGTCAGGATCACAGGCTGAGGAATGCTGGGTAATTTTGGTCATCAGCTTGACTGGCTTGGAAGATAGCTAAAGGATTATGAAGGCACTTGTGGACACGGCTGGATGGTCATGGAAGCGTGACAGTGGGGACTGTACCTGGTCACTGCCCCCTCCTCTCAGGTTCCTCTTCTTGTCTGTGCTTCCTGAATGCTGAGTGGAGCAGCTTTGCTTTCCTACACCCTCCATCTTGATGTTTGGTCTTAGAGCCAGGAAACCATGGACTGAGCCTTCCGAAACCCTTAGCCAAAATAAACATCTTTTCCTCTAAGTTGCCCATGTCAGGTACTTTGTCCCAGTAAAAGGTAAGCTGACCCATATAGATGCCCACCCAAGGAGCAATCCTCACACTGTACTAAAGAGAAGGAGCGGATCTCCTCAGCTCCATCAACTTTGGAGGTCAGACTTTAGGTCCCTGGAGCTTCCTGTGAATCCATCTGTAGTGACTGATTGGATCAGTCCTGCAAAGAATAATATAGGAAAATGGTGACATTCTCCCTAAAAGGATATGCCCAAGCTAATGTGGGAAGATCTTGTGATTTCTGAACGGGGTCACATGGCAAACACTAGTTTTATGGATGTGCCAGATAAAACAAAGGGGAAGCAAGTCGTCTGAAAGCCCCAGCCTCACTGGTCATTGCTTGAGTTTCACTAAGGGTTGTCTAGGCATGGGTTGGTGCATGGAGACTTCATGGTTGCCAGTGGTGAAGACAGCTCTAGGTGTTCGCCCCCAAATGTGTAGCAAGCGCTCTAGTGGTGCACAGCAAGCCTATCTAGAGGTTCCCTTCCCTATGTAGGACTATGATATTCCACCAGGACCATGACACCCATAACAGCAAGAGCCCACGTGAGACAAAGGCCTACAGGAAGGTGGCAGTGTGTGGGAAGAGCCACCTGGCTCCCTCAGTCAGCCTGCCTTCTCCACTGCTACCTCGGCACCTTGCCGCACTCTCAGGAGCTAGCTCTTATGCCTGTGACACAGTCCTCATGGCCTTGTATAAAGTAAGGCATGTCCTGAGAGACAGCTGGGACAAGCGTTTCACCTCCACAAACACCTCTGCTCCTCCAGGCCCCGTGCTACCATCTATCCCCTAATGAACACACTGTGTCTGAAGGCACTGGGAGTAAAATCCCCGGGGCAAGCACCCTCGGCTGGGCAGCATTCGGAGGGATGTACAACAAAGCTGCTGCAACAGCAGAGCAGAAGAAGAAGGCTGTGTTTCCCTTAGGCTGCACTGCAGAAGGAAGTGCTGCAGGGCTCGGCTCCCACTAGGCAGGTGGATAGCGGGGCTGCGTCACAGTGGGCTGCGGGCTGAGACAGCGCAGGGCGCTTGCTTCCTGCAAGGTCCTCAGCACTTCCTGGTGCTACACAGGAGGGAGGAGGCTGAAGATCCCAGGAGTCAGAAGGGCTCGGACCGGAGGCCCTGAGCAGTCACTTTCTGGGCTGCACCTGGTCCTGCTTGGATTTTCTTCCATTTCCCCAATATAAGTTGCCTTGGGGTGCTTCTTGCACCCCTGGAGGGGCAGGATACCCCCACCTGCTACCTGGCTCTGCAGAGAAGGTGGTGGGCAAGCGTCTGTGTGGGGTGCAGATGCGCTCTGGCCCCGGGGCCCACTCCTGGGCCCCAGCAGCTTTCAGTCCCTCTCTCAAATCAGATCTGTGTGATGCTCGCGTTTCTGCTGGGCTGGAATTGCTCCCTAAGCAGCTCTGAAATGCGCCTCTTTATCTTTCTGACCTAGATTGGAAGCAGGGCTTAGAAAGGCATATTAACCAAAAGAATAAAAATGTTCTCAAGCAGATGCGGTTAGAGGGTTGAGCTTGCGCTGGTTTTAAGGCCACTGGATAAATATTTATTACGTGTGGACCTGGAACGCTCTTGAGGTTTTCTTGAACAGTTCGCATTTCAAACACTCTCACTCATTGTCCGTGTAAGTAAATCCACACAGACAGGAGTGTATCTACTAGGACTGAGTGCCAGGATGTGATCTCTGCTCCTCTCCAGAAAGTGAGGGCTTTAAATTCCAATTTTTGTCCTCAGGAAGTTGCCTGTCAGAGCGAATAAGAGCCGCACACACCCGAAGAATGTGTCACATGACTCACGGTACATTTCTCTGCAGGGCAGCGGAGGGGGCGCGAGGTGAGCGCCCCCCTTCGGCTGCTCCCGGACAGCGTGTGGGTGCCGCATGGGACAGAGGCACAGCTCGGCTGCAGACAGCGCTGACAGTGGGCTGCGGGGGTCCCTGCGCACCAGCAGTGCCGGTGGAGCCCCTTCGCTCCGCGCACGCCCTTGTTGCCCGTTGCTTTCTAATTTGCACTCGCTTCCAGAGCAAGGAAGTACTCATTGCAAATCTTGCCACCAAAAGGCTCATTCCCGTTCCAGGGGACAATAATAAAATGAATCCTCAGCTCCTGCGGCCCTCAGTGTCACTTCTGCTTCTTAGCAGGCACTTCCATTTTTGGCTGATGTGTATATTAATTCCTTTAGCTGCCTTTACTGAGGGGAAAGCTGTGCTTACATGATATGTTCCCGCACTACCCCATAATGACGATGCCATTTTATTCCGCTGCTTCGGAGGGTTGTCTAAACACATTTTTGCTGAGGCAGAATCTTCCTGCTCTGGGATACGCTCAGTTTCGCTTACTCTAGGTCGTTTTTCCTGTGCCTGGGCTGTTTATCATTTTGCTGGTCCTTGATATTAATCACTGAAAGCATAAATTAACCTGAGCCATCCAGAGCTGCAGAAACCGGCCAGTAACTTCCTCTGCAGGAAATAACAAAACCAAAAAGAAAATGTGTTTATCATTTCTCAGAGTCCAGGGACCACAGCTCTCCCTAGGTCTTGGAGTGATTTTATTCCACATTGGTAAATAAATCTTCCCCTTGACAGCTCCAAGATTTTCTGCATGACCCTCTCATGAGAGCAGAGGATGCTCCACAGATCCCCGTTTCCTGGAGGACAAGGATGACTCCTAAGCCTCCCTGGGTCTCCCGTTGCACAGGCACCAGATGTCGCGTGCTGTCCCCCAGCCTCTGGCCCTCTCCACTGCGGCCCATGAGCTGGATTTCCTCACACTCAGTCTGAAGTTTTAAAGGTCAAGTAATGTCCCTGGCCTTTCAGCCTGCAAGAGACAGACCTGGCCTGGTACCCAGGACTCTCAGGCCCAAGCACACGCGTTTCCACCATAGGGGGAACCATGGCTAATGACCTTGAATGCCTGAGGGAAACCCTGACTGATGCCCAGCCCTGCTTCACAAGTAAAGCTCTGGTCATTTCCCATGTGCCCCTGGGACCACCTATTCCGTGGGGTACTAATGACTGTTGCTTGATCAACATAATCTAGTAAACATTCACACGCACGTGCAAACACCAAATTAAAGCTGCCTGCACAGCCCTGTGTGGCGCTTCTCAGAGGCTGCAGTGCATTGATGCATGTGCAGCTCTTCCGGAAGGAGGAGAGTGCCCAGATTAATCAGGGCCTAGAGCACCGCTGTTTGTGTGTGACACTGGTGAGGCCAGAGTGCAAAGCATTCTGCGGGGCAGTGAGGAGAAGAACATGGTGCTGGTTCCCAATCTGACCCTCCCTAAAGTCCTTGTGAGCACTGGATGGGGGACAGTACGCCACTGCTAAGAGGACCTTAGGGAGATGGAATATATAAAACAACTCACCCGGATAGATTCTAAGTAAGGAAGCCACTCTCTTCTGAGGTCATCAGCCAGCAGAGGATAGAGCCGGGACCCAGCCTCGTCCTTGCAGCCTCACCCCAAACCTCTTGCAGCACTCAACAAGGGCCCTGTTGTCCCCACCCTGCAGCTACCGCCACCAGCGCCTCCCCTGGGTGGACCTGGGCTGGGAATGCTTGCTGCATTGGCCCGGCGCCCTCTACTCTGCGTATATCTGCAAACAACTGTCGAGATGCACCAGGTATTGATTTGGGGAGCTCCAGACAAATTTCAGTGAGTAGGCAAATTCACAACTGTAGGGTCCGTGAACAATGAGGATCAGCTGCAATTCACTAGCTCTGTCCTCCAGCAGCTTCATTATCGAGCAAAGCAGGACTGCTTCACCTGGACGCTGCACTAACTTAATTCGCTCCAGTCAGGAAGGAACAAATATTGAGTGGAAAAGCTAGCACTATTTATTTTAGTGAGAAATATTTTAATTTGTTCTCAGACCTCTAAAAATCACACTCATTTTTCACAAGCATTTTTAAAGCATGTAAAACAAAAATATAGTTTTGAAAAGGAAAATATTAAACAGCATATCTTGTGACGTAGCAGTAATTAAATGCAATTATAGCTACTTAGTTTAGTGAAAATAAAATTTTGTGCAACTCAAAACGTTCAAGGGGGAAATGACATGGTTCTTTGTCTTTCTGGCTGAGGACTGTGGAGAGCTCCTGAAGTCCTTCCAGGAAACCCCTTGCTCCCTGGCTACGGGAGCCGAGACGACCTTGCAGATCCCACCGTGAGTCCCTCATGCCTTCTCCAGTTTTTTCCACTAAGAGCTTGCTCCTGGGGAATGCTGGGGGGCATCCAAAGAACAGATGGGGGCTAGCGAGGAGTGACAGTGGCTCCAGCTCCCAGTGAGCAAGGGAGGAGAAAGGCGCTCCTCACACTCTTCCAGGAAGCCATGTCCCTCTCCCAGGAGTGACTCCCACCGGGCGACGGTGTGGAGAAGGGGAAGGGCGGCTATGCTGGCCGGAAGCAGGGCTGCCTCCATCAGGGACTTCAGGCACAAGGGGGAGAAGTGCTCTGTGGCCCTGGCCACCCAAAACGTGGGCCCCAGACCCACAGCAGCAGCTCTTGTGAGAAATGCGCAATCCCAGGCTCCCCCAGGCCTGCTGGTGGGGTCTTGGCCCAACCAAGATTTGTGGACTTTCCCACTTACAGTCAGGAACAGCAAGAACTCTGCGGTGGGCAGCACCAGGAGCTCTTGTGGCTTCGCTGGCAAGCAGCGAGACACAGACTGGAGGTGGCACTTCTCACGTCCACGCGCACAGCAACTTGTTGATGGCACACACGGGCATCAATCTTTTGGCAGAAAAAATTATTAAAGAAATTATGAGAGATTTCCACAGGTGTGGGGACATGCTGAGCCCTGCTCCTTCCTCAGGGCTCACCCACAGCGGAAGCCCAGTCCTGAGCACACGAGCTCGTTGTGCATCTCAGTGGAGCTATGAGAGGTGCAGACGTCCAGGCCCTCCCTGGCCAGGAGCGAGGAAGCCTGCTCCTGCTGACTGCGGCCAAGTACAGGAGCTGCTGCGTCTTCACGCCATTCCTCGATTCGCATGGGTGCCGATTCTCAGGGCAGTGAGTGCGAGGGCTTCTGCAAGGGGGAGGCAACTTCTTCAAGCTTTTAAGGGATGATAGAGCATTTCTAACATGCAGCTCTCACTCGTGCTGAGGGGGAAAAGGCTACTGGAAGACGCCGAGCTCCCAGACTCCTCCTGTCTACCTCACTGCACACACGTGTGTACGGGCACACCCACGCACACACCTACAGACGTCTGCATGTGTGGACACTCATGCCGAATCACCAACTCTACTGCAGACTTCAGCCTTCTCTCCTTCACTCTGAAGATGCAGAACATAAGTTACCTAAGTTACCTGAACTGGGCCACCCCCGAATTAAAATATTCATGAAAGATTGATTGATTCCACTGAAGCATTTTTTAGAACTCTGTTATGTATGTTTAATTTTAAAACACATGCATATTTAATTTTCTCTTCACTGAGAATATATTCATAAAAATAATAAGGAGCAGCATCTTCAGAGGACAGAGAAAATAAGACAGAGGGGTAGGGAAACATCAGACCTGACGATTTGCAGGAGGGAACATGGTGTATCTTTATATATCTTTATAACCACTGACTACACTTGCTTTGCTGGAAGATGCGTGGGACCCCACGTCTTTGCTACAGAACTGCCTACCCCTAGCTCAACAGGCCGTGCCTCCACAGCAGGTACTTTCCCAGGACACCACCAATCAAGCAAACTTGTTTAGAACACTGCTCATGCCCATGGTCTCAATTACTGTTTTGTTGCTGGGACAAAATACTTGATACCCGTGAGTTAAGCTGGGAAGATTTACTTCAGTGCATAGTATGTGAAAGTTTCAGGCTATGATCAACTGGCTCGAGGAGAGGTGGTGTGCAGAAGAGAGACAGTTGGCAGCAGGGTCGGTGGGAGGCATAGGCCACTACCTTCATGTCCCATTATAATCCATCCAGGCTGCAAGCCTATTGAACAGTGTCACCTCCTCAGTAAATCCACTCAGCCGTACCAGAACTATCTAATCCAGCTAGGACAGTAGTCTGGGTCACACACCCTTTACCCGTATTCACGCCCACTAGATCCAGCTGCCTTCCAGATGCCTCACATATGAACACACAAGGCTTTAAGGGGACGCCCAGATGCAGGCCCAAACACCCCAGCTGTGGGACTGCTGCTGAGCCCACTGTGAGACATAATGTATAGTGAGATATAATTGATAAAAACTGTATATATTTATAGCATAAAATTTATTGTTTCAATGATTCAAACATTGTTCACAATGATCCCTATGACCAGGAGGACTGCCATATCTGTTCTCTCTCATTTTCTTTCCTTTTTCGCAGCAGTGGACACTAGTTCCACAGAACAGTGGGGTCCATGCTCGTCTGGACCTAGCTGTGGATGCACAAGCACAAGGTAATCATTTCCACACCTTCACCACCCTCCTTCTCCTAAACTCCCTTTCCCCATAAGCCTCTTTCTCTCCTCTATCACCATCACCTGTCAACATTCATATCATCTTTTTGCATTTTTGCTTTTCATTGTCCACATGGGAGGAAAACCTACACTTGACTTCAAGGCTTGGTTTATCTCACCTAGCATGACACTCTCCATTTCTGCCCATTCGCCTACAAATGATGTGATTGCCTTCTTCTCAGTTGCTGGGCAGTTCTCCATGGCATTGTAGGTACTGCACGTTCTTTGCCTGTTCCTTTGTTGACGGCACCTTGGATGGCTGCTTCTTTACATGTGCTTTGGTGAATTACACATCAATATAGACATAAGCATACAGGTGTCTCTACTGTACACGGACTTTAATTCTCCCTGGAATACACTAGCTGAGAAGCAAGTAGTAGAGTTGTATCAAATGTACCTCCATTTTTTCGGTTTTGAGGAACCTCCATACTGATTCCTATAGAGGCCCTACAAACTTGTGTCTCCACCAACAGCATGGAAGGGCTCCTTTTCCTGTGACCTCACCAGAACTTGTTGCTGGTGTTCTTGGTGAAGGCCAGTAGGACGAGGGTGAGGAGGAGTCTTACAGCAGCTTTGACTTGGACTTCCCTATGAGGCTACAGACGTTCCACATTTTTCAAACGCTTTTTGATCATTTGCGCTTCTTCTTTAGAGAACTGAACTGAAGTAAATATCTTCGTCCATTCATGGGCCCGCTTATTTATTGGATTGTTTGTGTGTTGCTAAGCTTTCTAATTTCTTTACATATTTTGGATGTTAATGCTTAGTGGGAAAAGTAGCCGGCAAAGATTTCTGGTAGCTCTGTTTTCATATTCTTGTTTCTCCTGCTCTGCAGAAAATGTTATTTTATTGGAGCCCCGTGTTTGACTACTTGTTTAGAGTGCAGTTGGAGTCCTCACAGAAAGTCCTTGCCTGTCCCTCTGACGCCCTTGTGTATTCTACCACCGTTTTCAGCATTTCAGGTCTCTGAGCCACTTTGAATTGATTTTTGTACAGGATGAGAGACAGTGACCTAGCTCCACTTTTCATATGGATAGCCAGCTTTCTGGGACTATTTGCTAAAAGGGCTTATCTTTTTTTTTTCTGTTATTTGCTTGCTGATTTTTTTTTTTTGCATGGTGGATCTATCTCTTCATGTCAATTGGGTATTCAAGTCCCCCCATATAATTATGTTATTGCTCATTTGATTTCTTTATATCTGCTAAACTTTGTCTTATATAGCTGGGCGCTCCTGCGTTGGGTGCACCTCTATTTATCGTTGTCATCTCCTCCTCTCGCAGTTTTCTCCTAACAGGTGTGCAGGCATCTGCTTTGTCTCTTTCTGTCACACTTGAAGTTGACATTGTCATCAACCAGAATAGCTACCCCTGAATTTTTCTGTGCTCCTGTCACATGGAGTATTGTTTCCATCCTTTGATGTTCAGTCTATTAATTTCTTTTTGAGTTAAATGTGTTTCTTGCGTGCAGCATATTGTTGGATTTTGTTTCATGATCCACTCTTCCAATCTGCTTCTTTTCATTGCTGAATTGAGGCCGTTTACATTGATGGTTATAACTGATATGTACTGGCTTATCTTTGTCATGTTGTTTTCCTGATGTCAGTTAACTGCTTCTCCCTTTGCTTAATTGTTTGCTCTGCTTGGCGGCTGTCTTCTGTTGTTGTTCTTAGAGCTGTGGCCATCTTTGTCTCTTTCTGACTATCTGCCAGTACTCTTTGTAGGGTTGGTTTGGTTGTCATGAATCACTTCAGCTGCTCTTTGTCATGGAAGTATCTTATCTGTCCATTAAATTTGACAGACAATTTTGCAGGGTACATCAATCTGGGTTGGAAGCTGTTTTCTTTCAGGACCTGAAATATCTTGCTCCACGCTGTCCTTGACTTGATGATCTGTGCTGAGATTCTACCGTGATTCTTTGGGCCTTCCATTATAGGTGACCTGTTTCTTCTCTCTAACAGATCTTAATATTCTGTTCCTTTGCTCAGTTTCTGGGATCTTGATTATTATGTGTCTGATTATTATGTGGGTGAAGATTTATTTTGATTATGACTAGCTGGAGTTCTGTATGCCTCACTTAACTACATGTCAGAGTCCTTTCCCCTGTTTGGGAAACTTTCTGCTATTACGTCTGCAAACAATCTTTTTGTCTTTTGCATTAACTCCAGCTGTTTCATTGGTACCTATTAGTCTTACATTATTTTTCTTTGCATCATCTTGGGGCTGTTGCATTGCTATTTCCTCGTTCTTTTTTTTTTTTTAAATATAACTGGTAGTTACAGGGTCTCATTACACAGTCCAGACTTATAGTGATCCTCCTGGTTTTTTGCCTCCCCAGCCCTGGGATTATAGGCATACACCACTATGCCCAGACTCTGTGGCAGGATCAGCCCACCCTAGGGGCAGGGCTGGTACAGTACATGCTGCCAGAGATTGAACTGCAGTCCCTGTGCTTGCCTAGCCTTGCCAAGCAGGTGCTTTAGTTTGCTTAGCTATCTTTCCAGCCCCTCCTTGTTATTTTTAAGAGATGTTTCCCTCCATGTTCACTAGGTGCAATGCCATCTTCAAGGTCTGAAATTTTATCTTCTGTTTCATTCAAGCAGTTTTGTCAGCTTTCAATGGGATTCTTAATGTCCTGGATATCTGTTTCAATCTGTGTCATGAATTCTAGTTCTTTCCTGTATTGCTCATTCAATGTTTCCATCATTTTCCTATTCCCTTCTATTTTTTATCTACGTCTTCCTTAGATGTGTTGAGCAATTTTTTCATGATTGTTGTCATTTCTTTTTTACCTCAGAGATTATTTCTGATCTGATTTCCTCCATAGCCTGATGGAGTTGTTTCTTTACTTCAGTTGCTATCATCTTAGAAATTTCAGGTGTGTGACTTCTAAGTTCTTCTAAGACCTTGTCTCCTGGGGCTGGAGAGATGGCTCAGTGATCTAAAGCACCTACTTGGAACAAGCTAAACTAAGCTAAAGCACAGGGACCGCGGTTCAATCCCACGCACACACACACACACACACACACACACACACAATAAATAAATGTTTAAAAAAAAAGACCTTGTCTCCTGGTCTTGTTTTGGGTGGGCTAGATGTCTGAGATTGCCCTCTGTTGTTTCCTTTTGTCATTTTGGAAGCTCCCAGTGTTCTCCCTGACTCCAGCAATGTTAGGGAGGCAGGACACAGGTGAAGAAGGCTCTCAGGAAAGTGGGAGCAGAGGGAAGGCTCACCAAACTCCCACTCTGGGGCATTCAATGTAGCGTGCACTTCAGTAGGAGATGGATAAGCCACAGCTTAAAGGACGAGTTCTACAAGGCTGTCTGCAAGGTGTGTTGGCACAGGGCAAGACTCAGCCGGGCTCCCGCAGGTCACCATGATACTCTTCTAGAGACCTGGTTTACGGTTCCTATGGCAGTCTTTCGGGTGATGATGGGCGGCCAGGGCTCAGCCAAGCTCCAGTGAGGGTGGAAAGGTAAGGTCAAGGCTCACCAAATGCCCTTGGCGGTCCTCCAGGTGAGGGTGGACATCTGGGGCTCAGGCAAGCTACAGCAAGGGTGAGGGGTAGAGCCCGAAAAGCCCCACCAGGTTCCCCCCGACACTCTTCCAGGTGAAGAAGGGAAGCTGGGACTCAGAAGAACTCCAGTGACAGTGGAGAGGGGAAAGGGGCTAGGGCTATTGGCAGCTTTCAGGGTAAGGAGGGGGGCCCAAAACTTAGAAACACTCCAGCGATGGGCTGGGGGAATGCTGTAGCATTTTTTAAAATTAACTATTATGACATCTTCAGTTTTGCTCTTTTGATCAAGGTTGAGCAGATTATGCTGGGTCTCTTCAGAATCACTTTTCATGACTGTCCACTCAGCTTGTGGGACGCACCCACATTGGGCTTTAGCGGTAGCTTACATATATCAATAATACCTTACCTGATTTTTAAAATTCTACTCTTGAGGCTTTTTTCAGCTTAGCACCATTCCAAGTGGAATTGATAGACACAATTTTATGCACATTTCATATATATATATATATATATATATATATATATAGCTGGGAGGGAAATTATCAACTCAATTTTATACATGCAATTGGCTTTCTGTAGTAGTTGTGGTGGTTTATGTTCTCTCCTCAGCATGTGAATTTAGCTTCTCCATGCCCTCAGCAGTGGGCTTTTTGGCATTAGCTGATATGACAATAAATTTCCATGGTTTACATACACATTTCCATATTAAGTAATATTGCTGAACATCATTGCATATTTAATTTATTGGCCAGCTAACTAGATTTATTAGGTAGGTACTTGTTCTTGTGTTTTTCCTGCTTTGTTTTTTAATTGAAACCTTTAAACGTATTTTCGTCTGCAAGCTGTTCAGAAGTCTTCTTACACTCCGTGGGTTATTTAATCGCTCTCTTGATATCTTTTGATAAGCAGAAGATTTTAATCTCAATGTCATCACATTTACCTCCTTATTTCTTTTATGGTTAGGGATATATATGTGCTTGCATGCCAGCTGCTGTTTCTCTACTTGGGTCTGTATATATGGCTGTGTGTGTCCAATTTAAAATCCTCGGAGTACCCCAAGGCTATGAAATGCTTTCTTACATTATTTTTTCAAGACTTGCTTTTATTCATATCTACAACCCAGCTGGAATTGATTTTTTGCCTATGCACTGGATAGTCAAGAACCAATTTGTTAAAGTCAAAATTCTTTTTAGGTATGAGATGCATCCACCGAGATTCATGTCTTTCAGGTATGCAGCTTGATGGATGTCAGCCAAAACGTACTGGTACATAAGTATAACCAAAGTGAGACATTTGTAAAATTGCAGCCACCCAGAGAGCTTTTGCAGACACTGGACAAAAAACCCCACTTCCCACCAATCCCAACCAGACCTCCTCCAAGTCTGCCCCAGCACATCACACCGCTGAAGTGGGCAGGGTGTAGCACGGTGAGTCTAGCCTTGTTTGATTAGCAGCTGACTTTGGAGATCTTTTGCAGTGTATTGCTGAGCAGGGTTCTGTTGTATAGACACACAGAGGTTAATTTATCTCTTTCCAAGTGATGGAAATTTGGGTTATTTCCAGCAACAAAGCTGCCATAAAATGATAAGTCAGTGAGTGTGGATATGAGTTTCAACTTTTCCTGGATTAATAATTTGAAAGGGGATTACTGAAGTCTATGTGTTTAACTTTGTTTTTATAAATTCTGTCAGGTGATTTTCGAAAGGCTTTCTACCACTTTACTTCCTACCAGTAGGATGTGAAAGTTCTGTTTACTTGACATTCTTGACATATATTGGCATTTTTTTCCCATTGTTCATCATTGTAGCAAGCATACAGTGGCATTTTTTTATGGTATCAATTTGCTTTTCTCTCACAACTCATGTAGTTTGGTATCCATATCCTTTATGTGGTACACGGTACAAATATTGGTATATTTTTCACTGCCTTTTTAAAGTTGTTAAGGTTATATATTCTGTATACATAATTGCATAAGCTACATGCTCCAAGCATTTTCTATCAATCTGTGATATATCTTTCCAATTTTCAACAGTGTTTTGTGACGAGCAGTTTTTAATTTTGATGAAGTCAAATTTACTGATAATTTTTGTTTATGATTTGTGACTTATAACTTCTAGAAAATGTGGCCTAACCACAGTTGAAAATGATTCCCCTTATATTTTATGTAATAACTCTTACGCTTTTAGATTTTGCACTTAAATCTGTGGTCCAACGCAAGGCAAATTTTTATGTATGCCGCAAGGTCAGGAGCGAGCCTCATTTTTCAAATACTGATGTCCTATTGTTCAAGCACCATTGGTTGAAATACGTTATTATTGTTTCTGCACTGAATTACTGGTAACTTTATTGAAAATCAATTGACCCTATATGTACGTTTCTCTTTATGGACTTTATTTCTGAGTATGATACACACATGAGCACATAATCTTTCTCTCAAATTTTATTAATGTATATTATGCACAGTGAGAACAGTCCATGTAAAGTGTACTTTCCAGGGGCTTTCTGTACATTCACATCAACAAAACTTAGTCTTTGAGCATTTTCATCACCTTAAAAAGAAACTCCCTAGTTAACAGTCACTCCCCATTCTCCCTGTCAGTCCTGTCAAACCCAAAGCTATTCTTTCCCTGATCTGCTTGTCCCGACCGCTTCGCACAGGTGCAGTCATGGAACGTGCAGGCTCTTGCATCTGACTCCTTTCACGCAGCATATTGTTTCGAGGTTCACCCACCTGCCAGCTTCGTGAGTGCATCTTCCCCTGCGCGGCTGATGAGCCTCACCAGCTCACCACCGCTGCACCGCGGGTCGTTCTCTTTCTTTCTTGGCTGTTACGATGAGTAATGCTGCTCTGAACAGTCATGTACAAATTTTGGTGTAGAGCTATTTTTTATTTGCCTGGAAACGTACCTAGCAGTACAATTGATGGAACATATGATAACTATATAGTTAGCATTTTCAGAAAGTCTAAAACTGTTTTCCAAACTGATTATGATATTTTATACTGCCAACAGCAATTTTTCCACAATGTACATTATGTGTATATGACCTTTCAAGACAATTATATACTTATATGTAATCAATTAAATAATATAAAACTGTACTAATCCAACATATGTAATCATATTGCATATAAACTATTAATATGAATTATATATAACATATATAATTAACATATATAATATGTAATAAAGCTATAAGCAATTCAATATGAAGACCCACCTGGATGACTACTTCTTCCTAAACACCTGCCTAAAGGTCTCATTTCTACATTTCATAGTTGAATTAATAACCCGCAATAAGAATTAAAGTTCAGCTCATGAAGCCACCCAAGAACGCTCTCCAACCATATCCAAATTGTAGCTCTAGCTGTCTAAATTCATAAGGAATTCTGGTCTACAATTTTCTTCATTTTTATAATTATTACCAGGCCAGTCCTGCTCCCACAGCATCAGGTAGGAAATGTTTCACAATCTTCCATTTGTTGGGAGAAATTAGGAACACTAATTCTCCTTCGTGTTCAGCAGAATTCACCAGTGAAGCCACTTGGCCCTGACCCTTTTTATCGCCTGTTTTTCACCCCTTCTCCATTGCATGTGTTCAAGGCGCACACACTATTTTGAGTCGCACGTGCAGCGAGATGTGTGCTGTGTCAGACGCACTAGCACGGCCCAGAAGTGCAAACCAAAACCTCAGCCTCTTCTTACCTAACTTCTGGAACACGATGCACTACTGACTGCCGCCACCACGCTGCTCCTGCGGCTTCCCACTGACTTCCTCTCCTTCCCTATCTCAGGCCCCTTTAGCTAACCGTTTTCGGCTTCACTTGGCCTTCGGGATTTGTGTATTACTAGGAATTGTCCTTATCACCTGTCATTTATTTTTTTTGGCCTGCAATCCTCTTGAAATTTCTCATTATCCTTTTTATTTCAGGTTGGCCATGACCTGACTCTCTTTATTCGCGATTTTAGTCATTGTAATCTGCTTGGTTTTTCTTGGACAGTGTGGCTAAATATTGCTCAGAGCTGTGGGCTGTGTCAGAGATCAGTGTTTGGTTCATCTAGTCTCAATTTGCTGTTGTCCCCTAAGTTGATTAACTATCATTTTTAGTTATTTCCTTGCATTGGGTATAGATTTTTGTTTCCACTTTCTCATGGTGGAAATTTGGGCTATGAATTCAATCTTTCTCCTCTCTGAAGAAACAGGAATTTATAGTTACAAAATTTCTTCTAGCCCCAGATTTAGCTATATCCTGTGTACACCGGCATGCTGAGTTTCCGTTGTCATTCATCTCATTTTCTAATTTTCCTCATGATGTTGTGCCCTGTGGGTCACGTAACCATTAGGACAGTTTCCACATATTTGTGAATTTCTCACATTCTCTTCTGTACTTGATTTCTATTTTAACCCCATTGTTGCCAGGGGTAGTCTTGGCCTTATTTCAGCCTTTTAAAATGTATTGAGACTTACCACACAGCCTAGCAAGGGGTTACCTTCGAGAATGTCTGCTGTGCGCTACTCGAGCAGTGCACACTCCCCACAGACTGTGGTGGGAGTGGTCTGCGGACACCCCCGAGGTGTAGTCTGCATACACATGTGCTAACCTTCTATTTCTACCCGTCCTCTGTTGGTCTTCCATTCTGCCATTCCATCCATCACTGAAAATGGTGTGCTGAATTCTTTAGCTAGCACGTGGAAATGTCCACTTGCCATTTCCATCCTGTCAGGTCTTATTCTGTGCTTTGTTTTGAGACTCTGTCGCCGTGGGGTAGCACTTACAAGCGTTATGGCTTCCTTAATGGTTGAAACTGTAGCCATTTAAAATAGTCCAGTATTTATTTTTTCTTCGAATCTCCTTAATCTGACTGTCTTTTGGCCGCTCCAGCTTCTTTTACTGTTGGAAGCCAAGCCTTATCATGTTCCCTTCCTCTCTATCCAAGTCACTTGTATCTTCACGCCTCCCTTGTCTCTTTTGACACCCTATGGCTGGATTGCATGTCTCTGTAAGCCTATTCTCCTAAACGCCATCGACTGGGGCGCTTGATTGACTTGTACATAAAATAATTTCCAGTATTTGATCCGTGTTCCCCACTTCACTGTTTGATTTCTGTATGTCTGTTTCCCTTCTCTTGTACTGTGAGTTCTTGCCTCTTGTGTTAAATGCTTTCTAATGTATCTTTTTAATATCTTTGTTGTTTATTTGCTGATTGTTTCTATTATTTCCAGTGGTTGACCCAGTGATTACACTTAACATCTTAGCAATCTAGCTCACTTGAATACTAATTTAATTTCGGTAATATGCAAGTCTTTGCTCCAGTATCATTGTCCCCCCTTCTCCCTTTGTGCCCTATTGTCATGTAAATTAATTCTTCATACATCATAAGGCCATCAGCACAGTGTTATAATTACTGCTTTAGTGCTTGTCTTTTAAAAACAAATAGGGGTAGAAACGATTCTAAACACATACATAGTTATCTTGATTTTCATAAGCTCCGTACCACCGCTTTTAGGGATTCTCTGTATTTCTGCGTAGATCTGCGTTCCCATCCAGTGACCTTCCACGCCATCTGAAGAGTTCCAGTCAGCGCTTCTGCTTGCCCTGTCTTGGTTCAGGGCTAGGAGGCTCCACACTCTTGGTTCAGAGTCTTTAACTAGGAAGACATCGAAGGCATCAGCACACTGACGCCGGCGTGCTGCTCTTGCTTTCTGACAAGCTCAGCTCAGCCCTGGCCTGTCCCATGTGAACCTTGCAGAGAGCAGCCAGTGGCACTGCGGCCACCCAAGCCAGGAGCACCCCAGGGGGCGGAGTGGGTCCAGAGCGCCAGCCCGCGTGGCACGGAGTCTGTAGAACCCTGGGGCTCGAGGTCAACAGAGACTGGGGGAAACCTGAGCCTCTACCACAACCAGACAGTGCCCACCCCTGCCACAATAGGAGCATCAGAGGAAAAGCAGATAGACAGAAGCCTGAACACGAGCCAAGGTCTCACAGGGCAAAGCCCATCACGCACAGGTTCAGCAGGCAGGCATTCATCATACTGAGACTCACAAACATTTAAAACTGCATTTAGAGAGATGCTAGATCGATGACAGAACCATCACACAAGAGACGTCAGAACTATCTAACATTTTAAACAGTCAGGACAAAATTGCTTCGAGGAGCAATTATAAATGCACTTGAAACATAACTTACTGCATTAACAGATTAAAGGACAAAAATAATATGATCAGTACTGTAGCACCATAGAATCCAACATCCAATTAAGACTTTCTTCAAAAATCATCTTTAACAAATGAAGGACGGCTGGCAATTTTCTTATGCTGATGGAGTGTTTCTTTTTTTAACTTTTTTTCACAATTACCACAGTGATTAAGAGAACATAAAATCTCCCTTGGGAGCTGCAAAATCACCAAAGTGATCGCTGTCACCAGCCCTGAGCAGCATAGCTGTTTGTGTGTCTACGAGTGAGATCCCATGACTTAACAGTGCTGCTGTCTCGTGAGTTCATACGTTGCATTGTTTAGCTCACCTTTATTTTGCTTCTGCTTTATCTGCTGTCCCTACAACCATCTTAGCATTATTTAGTGATTACAGTATATTCTCTCTCTCTCTCTCTCTCTCTCTCTCTCTCTCTATCTATCTATCTTTCTCTCTTTTTTTCAGGGCCTCACTATGCAGCTCCAACCTCCTGTTTTCAGCCTCCCCAGTGCTGGGATTACAGGCATGTGCCATCAGTGGCTGGCTCAGCAAGCCTGGGGAGGGGCCGCGTGGCATGAGGTGCCAGTGATCAAACCCCAGGCCCCAGCACTTGTCTAAACAGGCCCTTCATCTCTGAGCTATCTTGCCGGCCTGTACTTTCTTCCTTTCTTTCTTTCTTTCTTTCTTTCTTTCTTTCTTTCTTTCTTTCTTTCTTTCTTTCGTTTGTTCTTTCTTTCTTTTGTTCTTTCTCTGTAGGTGGGACAGGGTCTACAGAGTGTCACTATATAGGTTGGACTCATAGTGATCCTCCTGTTTTTAGCCTCCCAAGTGGTGGGATTGCAGGTGCGCACCTCCACACCCAGTCTCAATCACCTTCTCAGCGTGCTCCAGGGGCGAGGCTGGCACAACATGCAGGGGATTGAACCCCAGCTGCTACTCTCTGCCTAAGCAGGCGCTTCAGTCCACTGAGCTATCAGACCAGCCCTCTCTTAGCTCTTAGTCTTGTCTTTTCTTTTCTTCTTCTTCTTCTTCTTCTTCTTCTTCTTCTTCTTCTTCTTCTTCTTCTTCTTCTTCTTCTTCTTCTTCTTCTTCTTCTTCTTCTTTTTGTGGAACCGGGGTTGAACTCAGGCCCTTGCGCTTGCCAGGCAAGCGCTTATTCTACTGAGCCGTCTCCCTGGCCCCAGTGTTTTCTTGATAATCCTTTTTCATCCACTTAATTTCATCTGTGGGTACAGTACTGGCTGTGCTTCTCCTTATGTGGCAGAGAAGTGGATGATTTTTAACCCAGCCTGACCATTGTTCTCTTTTAACGATCACTTAGAATACCTATACATCATTTGTAGTATGTTCAGGTTTATTTCTACTCCCTTACAAATCTGCCTTCTCTACCTTACCATCTACCATTTTCTTCTTTTTTGTTGGATTTGCGCTATGTCGAGCATATTTTAGAGCATTTTTGCCATCAGTACAAGAGCCAGTTACTTGCGTGTATTACTTTTTTTAATTTTTTTTAAGTTTTATTGATACACAGCAATGAGACAGTTTCAAATCTAATCAGAAGTACAGTTTCAACAAATAATACACTACATATATTCTTCTTAGTGGTTAATTGCTGTACAAGATGAGGACTTGGGATCCTATTTACAAACACCATTAGAACAAATCATCCTATTCATTAACAGAATGTAACTATATATCTATCCCAACCTTTTGAAAACACAAAACATTTTTTTAAAGTTTAAATTGGTCACCAGCTCTGTGTTGCCCGTGGACAAAGACATGGCAGCAGGACAAAGGCTGACCTCACGCCCTCTGCGCCTTCCCTCTGAAGGAGGAGACGCTGACCTTGGCGGGCGCTCGCCTGCCTCCTGCTCACGGTCGGCATCGCTTGCGTGTTTTCATTTTAGTGGACTGAACCGCATGACACTGCCATATACACCGTCGTGTAAGTCCTGGTCGAATACAGCGATTTCATAGTTTTGGTGCTGCTGTTTTGGTTGCAGATCCAGCTGTTGAACTTTCCGTAGAGGCTCGCCAGCTGTGGTGGCCCTCGTGGACGAACATCCACTGCGGACGCCTCTCCCGCTGAGCATCGCAGGCGGCAGCACAGCACCTGGCGCGTGTGCTGTGTCCCTCCCGGGTCAACACCGGGGAGCACATTACAAGCCACTAGCATGGGAGAGTGTTCTCAGTCCCAAGTGCAGTTTCTACCGAATGCCTGTAGCTTCCACCCACCACAGAGGTGGAGCGCGTCAGTGGAGCGCCCAGGCCCGCTCCTGGACAGTCGGCAGCTTAGGTCTCTGTGCTGCATGAAGACATCTTTTGTTTGCCTTCTTTCCTGAGATACGCTTTTGCTTCCTCAGGCCTCATATGGTAGTACTCACGGTTCTGGATATTTTCGGCCCCACCCATGACGGTGCCGGCTCCCTTCCCACTGCGGCTGGATGCCCCGCTCCGGTCTCCCCTCCACACTGTCTCCTGTTCAGCAACAGTGTCTCTGCCCTGTTCAGCTCGGCTGACTCTGAGTCTCTCCCGCATTAGTATTTTTCCTTCGTGTTTACCTAATCTGTTGATCCCACCCAATGAGTTTTAATTTTAGTCACACACTGCACGCGTGTGTGGGATTTCTCATTGCTCTGTTTCCTTTCTGCGCAGTTATGTTCTGTCTTGCTCTGGGCTTCTACGCTCCAACGCGCGCTTTCCTTAAGCACACCGAGTGCGCGTGCGTCACGTCGCGCACCTGTTGCCTGAGGTCTGCGTCGCCGCAGGCTCGGATCTGCACGCTGCTGTTTCCGCCGGCCGCAGCTCGTGGTTCCTTTCCTCGGTTGCTACTTGTGGCTGTTGACTTCCAGATTCTGTTTGGGGGAATTTTCTTTGATAATTCTGTGAGCTCTGGATTAAAGATGGCACCTTCAAAGGGGACTGGGCTCATCCCTGGGGCTTCTGTCACCGCCCACCCAGGGCCGCTTCTCATTAATTTGCCAGCTTGAGGTTATCTGTGAGCCGGTGTGTGTTTGGGGCTACAAGCCTGCCTGAAGGCTGGCTTATGATAAAACCCGATCAAGAGAGAGATTTTTCTCTCTGCTCTTCACTGAGTAGCTTTTCTTCCCCACGTGACTGCAGCGTGCAGACAGAACTGGCCCATGTCACCTGGATCGCCAGGCCTCTGGGAACACTGGCTTCAGCGCTGCTCAGCCGGGCTGTCAGCTGCGCATGCCACGGAAGCTGGCAACGCCAGGCTGCTTGCTGTGGAGGGTTTGCTTTGTTGTATCGTTGCCTTCTTTAGAGACTTCTTGTTACAGATTTAAAGATCAATTTAATCATCAATGTTCAGAAAATGGTTCTTTCGATGTCTACTCCGCATCAGCCAGAGGGGAGGCCCTGGCCACTCTTTCGTTCTTTAGATATTCTCCTGCCATGTCCCCCACTCTGCCCTCCACAGAGTCTTTGTCCAGTCCTCTCTGCACCTGTCAGAGTAGATCGAGGGACAATGAAAGTCACTGAAGTGGAAGAGAATTTTGAATAAGTGAAACAAATACAGAATATAAACACAAGGTGGGCAGGTGGATAGAGGTCAAGAAAGCCCTACGCAGGTCCAACGTGGTAAAAGAAGAGAAGAAAAAGCAGAGAGACAGTATTATGAAAGACATGATCCCAAGTTTTTAAATACAAGTAAAATAAATGCACCAGAAATAGTTGAATTCCTTCAAAGAAGATCTATTGGAAAGGCACAGGTGCCGTCTCAGAAGCCCAAGCAGGATGTACAATAGCTGGGCAGGGCATGGCTAGACATAGCCAACTGCAGGTGCCAGGACAACTCCGGAATCTGTAGCCAGGCCTACTCCACCTCCTGACTCAAGCCTCCCTCCCAGGGGACCTGTCTGCGTGCTTATCTCTGTCTCTCTGTGCTTTGAGGGTGTGGGGCGGGGCGTGCCTGCGGCCACACGTCTACACTGCTCACCGTTTCTTCACTGTTCATCTCCCTCTCCTGTTTGCCCATTTTTTCCTTCCAAGTCACTGAAGGCGGCTGACGCAACATGGCAGCGTCAGCCCTACGAGTGGAGTCGCCTTCAGCGCTAGCCCTCTGCTGTGGCCGTTTCCACCTACGCTGGCCCCATCCTCTTCTGTTTGGTCCAATCAGTGACCGACAGTGGAGGGGTCTGAGCCTTCCTCACAGGACTTCGGAGGCAAGCCGGTGTTTCGAAGGGGGAGGAATTCCTTGCAGAGATAACAGCTGTGAGCAGGACCGAAACGCACCAGGAAAGGTCCCCGGCAGTGTTCCAGAGCCTCATGGATGCAGTGTGACCCTTGTGAAAACTCAAGCCCTTGATTTAATTCTGGATCAGGCAGTTCTCTCCCGACTGCTCTGTTGGATTATTTTGCACTGCATCTGTGACAAAGGAGATTTCCCCAAAGGGACAATTATAGTCAGTGCTGGCAGATAAATTATGATCTTTTCCACTTGCAAGCTCTCGATACATTCCTTGTTTCTCTTCCGAGCCACAGGAGAGGAAGACAAAGAGCACACCCAACTGCCCGGAGCACCTGCGTCCTGGCTTTGCCCCATGCCCACCACAGCTCTGAGGAGCTGGGAACTGGGCAACGGCGAGGACCCTCGCCCACCCTGCCCCCACCCCAGGCTTGGTGTAATCCTTCCTTAAAGCTGGTGGGGGTTTGCTCGAGTAGATGGCTGTCTCGTGTGCGTGCAGAACAAATGGTTTAAAGTGATATTTGGCAGGAGGGAAGTCAGAGGTTTCGCCCTTCTCATGCCTGTGGTGTCACCTCAGCTCATGCCCTGCAGGGGGAGGGCCGACCCCACACTGACGCTGAGAACAGGGTGAGGCGTTTTGCTCAATCCCAACTGGGGGACACCAGGGCACACCTGCTTGTCAGGCTCGGCACCTCTGCTTCTCACTCCTGGCCCACATCCCCTTCCTCGGGGACACGGCCCCTGCAGCTTCCTTCTTACATCCGGGATCTGCGCTTCCTCTGTGGGCCTGCTTCTCTCCAAGGCTGAGCCTCACCGTTAGGCACTGACGGTCTTTCCCCGCACTTCCCACCCCACGCTTCCCGCTCCTCACGACGGCCCCAGACACCTGCCTGCCCTTAGTCAAGCCTGCCCCGCCCCATCACCACTCTGGGGCCAGGGCAGTGGCAGTTCTGCGAAGGAACTACCGCTAGGATAAAAACTGGGAGTCGCCCTGCATTCTATTATTATTTTACTTAAACACAAAAAACAAAGAAAATGAAAATATCACCCATAGAGGATTTCCCCTAATTCAGCCACCTGTTAACTTTTTTTCTTTTTCTTGAATCAAGTCCCTTTCAAAGTCTACAGATTTTCAAAAAGAAACCCAGCTCTGCCACGCGAGGCCAAGCAGCATCCTTGTGCCGTGAGAAACCTGGAAGGAGCTGTTTTATGAGTCTCAGTACAGAGGTGAAGCGAGGATGGCCGGAGCCCGGAGTGATCTGAAGGAATTGCAGGCCTCGTGGATGAGGAAGTTGCGCAGACGCCAGGCAGAGACCTCCCGCTGCAGCCCGAGCCGTCTCGAGCGCGGCTTCCACGGGATCCCACGGTGTGGGCCTTCTCTGGGCTCCTTCACTTCTGAGAGCAGCCGGAAGTGACCTGAATTCTGAACCGTACTGCTTATTGCTGGAAGAGTCCTTGACCACCGTAATCCCTGCAACTCACCTCTGAAGCAGCCGGGGCTCAGGGAGTCAAGGGTCTCACTAGAGGTCTCACAGCCCCTTCCTCGGTGCTCTGGCTGAGGCAGGGGCCGTGGAGGTCTCTTATTCCCAGCTTCTCCAGGTACAAGTGAGTGCCCTTCACACTTACGAGGCAGCAGGGAACCCACTGCATTCTAACTCCCAAGGCACCAGGCTCTCCATACGGCCCACTAGGACTCGCCAAACGTGAGACCAACATGTACGCAGGTCCTCCTCTCAGCTTCTGAGTTTAAACACAGGGGAGGAAGGTGCCTGTGCTTGGAGCTCCAGGCACTGCCTAGACAGAGGCTGTGAGCTCTTCTGGGGTTTCCTGGGGGCTCCCAGCCAGCTCACCTGGAGGAAGAAGGCATAGTTCAGATAGAGTGCACCCACATTATCCCAAGTCTCAGTCCCGGTGTGCACACAGCTGTGTACCCAACCAAGCCAGTGATACGGAAAATGAAATCCCAAGTGGGCTGTGAACAGCCAATCTCCACCCAGGACTTCAGTGTTGCCGGGAGCATATCACTTGAGCAGTAACAGAAGAGTAGGCAGACGCAGTGCTGGGAAGAAGCGACACCACAGCACACCCCTAAGGGCCATTCCACTCACTTCCAGCCCCTAAATACGGCTATTGAATCAGGAACCTCGCTGCTCCCTGGCCATGCCTCTGGCCCCCGCGTGACGTCCGGCTGTGTGACAGTGTAGGCTGGGAGCATAAATAAGAGGCTGGTCTGCCCGACAGGCAGAAGCCCTGAATGTGCCTAGCCCATGTTCTCCTCACCAGCCAGCTGCCCTTCCTCCTGCAGAGGCTGCAGTCACCTCTGGTTGCAGAGTGAACAGAGAGGACTTCGTTCAGCACAGTGTGACTCTGCAGAGCTCAGGGAGGCTGCACGAGGAGCGGAAAATGCGATCCAGTGTGCTCCCTGCTCCTTCTCACCTCCCTCAAGGGGTGCCCGGAGCGCTCCCAAGCCTGGCTCTGACTACACCCCTGTCATCTTTCCACACAGTTCCAAAGGCCTAGGACGGCACATGGTGGTGATTCAGCTCTTCGATGCCCAGATCATCCTTGTTCTTCTGTCCCGGGCAGTCTAGGGACCGGTGTACTGGATCCATCCAGTTGTGTTACAGGAATTTTCCCTTGTGTGAGTCTACAGTGCATGTGAGTAGACAGGGAGTGAACAGGCGCATAAGTGAGTTCATTGAAAGAAAGAATTTGGATGAGCTGACAACTACCAAGCCTCCCCCTGCTTGTTTTAAGACTTTAATTAAGGCAGCAGGAGAGAGACTGGCAGGTCAGCCAGAGGCAGAGTGCTGGGGGCAGAGGCTGCTGCCCTGAGCACGGGGACGGAAGGCAGCATAGAAGGACAGGTCTCACAGCTTGCGCTGGCCACCACAGATGCTCCAGTGAGCTCCAGGAGGACAGCAAAACTCCAATAGTGAGCTAACGCTCCTCACTCCTTGTTGGCTTCCCTGGAGTGTAGCAGTTTGGGTTAAAACCCAAAATGTTATTATAGACAGAATTCCACAGTGTGCGCCCTTGCTGGAAGCCTTACCTGTGGGCTGCTCAGGGCCCTGCCTCCTGTCCAGCTTCTTGATGCATCCAAAGTCCCAGGACCTCTCTCATCACACCTAAAAGGCCATGTTCCCCTACAGCCCCATGGCCAGGGGCCTTCTGCTTCCCCTCTTCTGTGGTCTCTTTGTCCCGAGTCCTCCCAGGAAATGTGGGCCCCAGAAGTAAAGTCTGAGTGGTGTGGCCCTCCACTGACTGTCTGGTTTCTGTTCAAAGCCATCAAGTGCTTGCTGCTCTCCCCCTGGAGGTTCCCACGCTTTGAGCAGCATCAGGTAAAAACCCATTTACTACGTTTCTGCTCTTCAACTTCATGTCCATTTTCAACATCACAATAAAAGCAAACAGAATCATTTTAAAGGACAAGGACTGTTGTGTCAGCTTTTTCTCACCTTATATTCTAAAACTTGTACTTCTGTTTTGTGTTAGAAACTGGTCAATAAACACCAATTCTTGTGAAGGAAAATGCGCACTACATAATTCATTACATTTATGGGCTTCCTGCCCACCACTCAGGAGCATGCCAACAGGCAGAGCCAACCATCTCCCCTGTAACTGAAGACCTGAGCTGGACTGGAGACAGGGGACCTCTGCCCTCCAAACTCCATCTCAGCTACTTCTTACCATAGTGTTGTCACCACCCTCCAATGCCACCATGGATGTGGCAGGCAGGATAGTGTGGAGAACTCCGAAGAGCCCCCACATTCTCACAAGGTAGGTGGTCACAGGGCCAGCTTCTGTTCTGGAAGCAATGCCCTTTTTTCTTTGGTGGGCTTAATTATGCTTTTAGTCACTGTTCGAGTACATAGAAATGGTGGAGCCAAAGTGTTCACAGTGAGGAGCCCCGATGCTGCCTGGTCCTTGGCTTCTCCGCAGGCTCTGGGACACGAAGAGGCATCAGTCATTTCCCTGCCAGTCCTGAACAGGAACTTAATCGAACACGGGGCACCCTGAGGCTTCTCAGCACGGCTACAGGGGAGTGCGTCTGTCTTTGGGAAAACAAACTCGCAAGCCAAGACTCACAGATCAGCCATGTTGGTGCCTCATTTTGAGGGTACTGAAAAATTGGAAATGTTGCGCTGTCCCTCAGCTTGAAGATGTTGCTCCTTGTGCTCACACCTAGACTGCAACTTACTGTTGATCAAGTAACCTTCTGTAGATCAAATTAACAAACTAGAGTCATATGCTCCTAAACTGATAAGCCTTGAAAATAGCAGAATAGTGGTACATGAGGAAATAAGTGTTATTAAGAGGGCTTTATAGAATGTGAAACAAATTGCAATTTTTAACACAAGCTAACACCACCAATGTTGAAATTGGTGACATAAAAATGTAATGCAAATGTGAAAATATAGACCAAAATATATCAAATTTAGGAAAGACATAGATCTGGCAGGTCTTCAAAATAATAATCTGTCTCCAAGCCATATTTTCCTAAAAATACCTGAAGAAGAGTAGAAAATATAATATTAAAGAAGTTACAGTCTCAAATCCGTGGGTCTTTCTGACATTACTTTCCATTCTTTTCTTCATATTAATCCTTTATATAATTGAGGTGAAAATTTTTCACTTAGGAAAGAAGAAATCTAATTGACCTTTTGTTAACCCTTTGGAATAAAAATACAAAGTGAGGCCAACCTGAAGGACTGTGAACCAATTCTCATTTCAGAGTCCCCATCACAGAAGTCCCAAGGCCAGGGGAGCAGGGCGAAGGCCGAGTGAGAGGACAAGTCCCCTGCCCTGAACACCACTATTCTGTGGCAATTCATAAAAATTGGGAACACAATAAATTCTGTGTTAATTTCAACTGCTGTTTCAGTGCTTTTAATGTTTCACAGAAAATGCTTTCCATGTAGTAATGTCTATTTTGTTAAATTTTGTTTCATACATTTAAATTATATAAAATGATGTTACACATACACATGTGTTCAGATATGTGAATAGATAATAGATGATTGATAGATTATAGATAGATAGATAAGTAGATAGATAGACAACAGATTAAAGATTGTGTTAACTTGAGCAGTTTAGTTAAGAGTTTAACTCAGTCAGCTCAGCAATGGGTTGAGAAGACCACCACAGGCAGTTCATCCCCAGCAGGTATAAAGGGGAAATGAGAAAAGTTGGATCTGCTTCTGTCCTTCAGAGCTCATCTGTCTCGGGCTTGGACGCCCCCTGCCAGCTTCCAGCTCAGACTCTCTGGCTTGTGTCCGTGGACTCTCAATCCCTCTCGCAGACTCCAGCTTCTGGTTCAGATCCTTCAGTTTCCAGTGGAGACTCTTCAGCCTTCCCTCACAGACCCACCACCTCCTGAAAGGGCCTTGCACCCACCAACAGCGAGCCCCAGGCCGTGGACTGAATCCCTCAGTCTCTGACATGCAGGCCCCTTCTGCACATCTGACCGTGGTGGCCACCAGAAGCCAATCTTGAAACTGTAAATACATTTGTATATCTTGTCTTATATCTGCTTGTCTAATAGAGCAATGATGGATACAGATAGACAGACAGATCGTTAATGCAGACAAGAAAATTAACAAGTATGTCATCTGTGGAGTAAAGGCCAGCAGAATACCACAGCCTATCCAGGGCCTAGAATCAAGATATTTGGAAAACAACAACTTATCAAAGAGAAGAGACAAACTCTGGGGCTCAAGGAAGAGACAACAGGAAAATCAGGAATTAGAGAGAAACTGAGACAAACTGCTGACAAGCGGGTTGAACACCAGCTGGGAGGGCGCTGTGGACCCGGGTGTGGTGGGAAGACAGTCTGGTCACAGGTTACTTTCACCTAATCCTATTTACTTTTCTTTGTTCTTTAGTTAGATGCTCTGCCTTCTTTTTCCTCTCCTTTTTGCCTTCTCTTTCTCTTTCAAGCTTTGCTATTTTCATTTGTACCTTTCGCCATCACTTCCATTTTTAGTATTATTACTGCCATGGGTACTTTATCATATCTGAGACACGATTCCTGAGGTCACAAGTTAAAGGAGGAGAGGTTTATTTGCCTCATGTTTTGTGGAAGTTTCAGTCCTTAGTTGGCTGGCTTCCAGGCAGAGCAGCACGGCGGGGAGAAACAGTCCATGGTAGGGTAGGCAGGAAGCAGAGTGCCCTCAGGCAGGCAGAGAAGGGATATGCACATTCCAAGGCATGAGGACGGTAACCCTCCTCCTCCCCCAGGCTTTGCCTCCCAACCCTGCACCCAACTACAATCCCATCAGAGTACTGATCTATCACCACACACCTGTGACCCTAACACACACCCAGGATGAGTTACCTCTCCCCAAAGCCCCATCTGTGAACACATGAAGCTGTTATTTCCATTGTTCATGGTGTGGTCTTATAGCTGTTGCATTTAGTAGCTATTTACTGTGTATCAATGTTTCCTTTGTCTTTGTATCTATATTACTATTATAGATCTCTTCTCTTGTTAAGGGGGGCATAGTGGTAGTTTTCATTGGTTCTTCTGGCAAGTTAATATCTTCTTTGTCTTTGATTCTATTATTATGGCCAATTTTACCCCTCTGCTATGAATGCTTTGTTTCTGGCAGATGTGGCATACTTGCTGCTGGTAGGGACAAAGGTTGTCTTCCTAGTATCAGCATGAAGGTGATTCATTTTCTCCTCTCTGCGTGGTTTTTGAGATCAAGTTGCCAGAACAAGTTTGGACACTGAGGAGACCATCAAATGTCACAAAGCATAGGTTAAAGAGGGCATAAACGCCACAAGATAACCAAACACAAAGACAAATCAGAGGAAACAGATTCTAATGAAAGAGGTCTCCATAGTAGAGACAAAGTGTCTCCACCCTCAGGATCTCCAACTGCATCCAGAAACACCATAAGCATGAGGAAGCAAAGTTGGAAGATGCCTCTAAAAATCATCAACTTGGCCAAAATTGGCCTCACGGGCACAGAAATAAAAGTTATAGGCAAAGAACTCAAGAACAAAATGGTGAAGATGTGTGACAAGCTCAAAGAAAAAATACACGAACAAATTCACATGATCTTACACTGAATTTTATTAATGGACAAAAGATTTTGCAATAACGTATTCGATGAATTTAAAAAGAAATCCACTGAGTGAAACAAAACTGTGGAAGATAAAAATGACTGATTCAGGAAAGAATTACAAATCATAAAATGAAAGCAAGAAGAAAGACACGGTTTGAAAAACTCAACACAAAACAAAAGCAGTAGATTTTACAGCAGTGGGCACCAGAAAACAAAGAAAAGGTGGCTGCTGTGGACAATGAACTCAATGACGCTGTAAGAGTGACACAGCACTGTGCAAATTGGGCCCAAAAACTGCTAAAGTACTCAATACAAATCCATATCAGAATTATAAAGATACAGAAGAAGTTAGAAAATTACACAAAAGGCCTCAAGAAATTTATTTGTTACTTTCCACATCAAGGGAAAACATTCAGTACTCAAGTATAAGAGGTATACAGAGCCCCAGATACTCATTTCTGGAAGGGAGCATCTGTGTGTCACAACACGATAAAAAAATTTCAGAAATTTAACAAAAAGAGGGACCAGAGAGATGGCTCAGTAGAATAAGTGCTTGCCTGGCAAGGACAAGGGCATGAGTTCAATCACTGGTTCTGCCAAAAAAAAAAAAGTAATTTTGGGGGCCGGCCAAATAACTCAGTGGATTAAAGTGCCTGCAAGCAGCACTGGGGCCACAGGTTTGATCCCCAGGCATCGGGGGCCAGCTGAGACTGGTCGTGAAGGAATGCTGGTAATCCCAGCAGGTGGGAGGCTACACACTTCCCTAATATACAGAAATTCAACAAAAAGAGAATATAGTAAAAGTTAATAAAGAAGCACAGCAAGATACATATAAAGCAAGCAACTTGATAAGTTCAAGCCTTAAAAAGATAACTAGCCAAATTAATTAGTTAAAGATTGTCAACCCAGACTTCTGTATCTTGCAAAATCAGCCTTCAAAATGGATGGCTTGATGCTCCATGACAATCATAAAGAAATAAATGACACCTAAATCACAAGTCACAGAATTGAGGTTGGTTCAGTAAACCAAATGCAACCAGATGTTGCCTACAGGAGAGAAGTTTCATAGAAAAGGAGGTTCACAGGCTCAAGGTAGAAAAGGCAGAAAGTGATGCTTCCTGCTAATACAGGCTGAGAGGAAGCAGAGGCTGTGATCTCATTTTCAGACTCAACATAGACCAAATCAAAATGATCAGAAGAGAGCAAGGTGCCCGCTCTGCACACGTACAAAAAACAACTCAGCAAGAAGAGGCAATCACTGCAAATATCTATGTGCTGAATGTGGATGAAGACAACTTTATAAAACAAAAAAAAATATTGAACTGAAAAGGACAGAGACACAGCAATCCAATAATGCAGCGGACAGCACAATAATAGCAGGGCCTTTGACACCTCAGTCTCACATTTAGACAAATCAATCCAAGAAAAAATAGCAAAGAAATATCATAGTTAATCATACCATTGAATTAACAGACATATTGATTCAACAGACATATACCAAGTGTTTCAACCAAAACTAACAGAATAGTTTTCTCAGGAGCACATGAGATATTTCCCAAAATAGATCATATCTTGGACCACATGGCATGCTTAAATACAAAAGAATTGAATTAGTCCCCTACATACTATTAGATCACAGTGAAATGAATCAAAATTCAACAGCAAAAGAAATCACAGAAACTACACAAATAGGGACTAGGTAATACATTTTTCAATAATCAATGAATCATAGAAGAAATCAGAGAAGAAATAAAAAATTCCTATAATTAAATGACAATGGAAGTAGACCATGCCAAGTCCTACGGGACACAATGAAAACAATTCTAGGGAGGAACAGACCAGCTGTGAGTGGACACAAGGAAACAACTGGCCACCACATCCCCAGAGGATATTGCAGTCTGGAGGGACACTCTGTGAGCACCCAGAACAGAGCATCCTGCCCTGGTCTCTGGGTTCTGCACAGCACAGGGCAGCAGAGTCAGCACCAGGAGAATGATCTGCTTGAAGAAGAGACCAACACTCAGGAAGAGTCTCACTGCATGACTGAACTCATTCCCTTCCACAGAGACTGGGAGAGACAGCCTTGGGAGATAAGCCTGCAAGGGGCAGAGCTAAGTAGGCACCCCCTAGGAGGCCTGGGCTCAGAACAGAAGGACCTCAGGGCCTATTTTGTGCTACAGCAGGATTGGTGGCCATGATTGCCAGAAGGTGCAGCCATGAAGAGGAAGGATTTAGCCCAGTGATTTGTTTGAGCTCTGGCACTACTGTCCACACCCAACAGAAATCAGTGCTCTCAATTATGATAGGTAAACGAGGGTGGGCTAATTGTCCTCACCAAAATCAGCCTCCTGTTTATTTTAGTGAAGGGCTGCTCATGATCAGTTCCTAGAGGTTGACAATGTCTTGCAGACATTTGATGGTGTTTTTGTCACTGACTTTACTACTGTAGACACAGTAATGTAGTGTTGGCTGGCAACTGGCTTTCTCTCTATGTCAATACCTGGATTGCCCAGTGACCACAGACAGTAATGAGGCTCACTGCCAAAAACTAGGGCACTGGGCCAAAGAATTTTCAAACCTGAGCACAAACAAACAATAGACATAGGAAAGAGCGAAACAACAAAATGCCTTGCAAAACTTCTATCTCCTCCAAAACTGTAACAGGGGACCAAGATGCAGAAAAAACCATAAGCTATGCAGCAGGTAAGTCTGAAAGGACACCAGTGAAAGGGAGTAGTGTGCAAGGTGCTTAGTGAAGTTAAAGGATAACAAATCACATAATAATCATGATGAAATAAATGATCAGTGAGCCTAGTGGAGACATCTATGAAGAGCTCGAGGAGCTAAAGAAACATGAAAAACATGATGCCCAGCATGAAAAATAAGGGAGCCCAGAGGAAAATTCCAAGCAGAAATCCAGAATAAGACGCATGATTGAAAGTGTGCATCACAGTCTAAAGGGTTAGGCTTTCAAGCCAAAGTTGATTAAAGGAGACAAAGAAGGACATTACATATTGGCTAGTGGAACTATTTAACAGGAAGAGATAACAGTTACAAACATATATGCACCAAACATGGCGAAGTGAGTTTCATAACATAGACTGCAGAGGCCATGGAACACAAGTTAAACATCAGTACAAGTATAGGGGGGAACCTTAACACCTCACTATAATACCCAAACTATACCAAAAATCAACAAAGAATAATGAGAATGGAACCAAGCTTTTGAATAAAGGTACTATATACTACATACGTGTGTATAAAGTATGCATTAACTATGGCACCCAATAATAAGAACACACATCTTTTTTAGCTGTATGTGGTACTTTCCTGAAAAAGACCGTATATTAGTTAATAAAGCCTGCCTAAGTAAAGGCCAAAGGATAGAAACTTCCCTGTGCATATTGTCAGATCACAGTCCAGTGAAACTGGCTCTCAGTAGCAACAGAAACTATGCAAACACGTGGACATTAAACAACACACCTTTGAATCATCCATGAGTCACAAAGGAAATTAAGGAATAAATAAGACAGTTCCTAAGACACACAGAATTTGTACAACATAATGAAAGCTTTCCTGTAGGAAAAGTTTATAATGCTGAATGTCCACATCAGAAAACTAGAAAGAACCAAAACAAGCAACACAAATATCCATCTCAAGGTCTTAGCGAAAGAAGAGAAATCCAAACCCAGAGATTGTTCAAAGAAGGACAACATGAAGATCATGCACAAAGTAATGAAATGGAGACAAGAGAAGAAATACAAAAACATTAATAAATTGAAGAGCTGGTTCTTTGAAAGAATAAAAAAATGCACAAACTATTAACCACACTTCCTCAAAAAGGAAACAAAAGACAAAATTCAATGCAATTAGAATTGAAAACTGAAATCATAATGGACACTGCCAAATCTAGAAAATGCTTAGCAGCTACTTTGCAAGCATATATACCAAACAATTGGATAACTCAGAAGAAATGGTGAAATTCCTACATATATGTGAGTTGCCAAAACAAACCAAGAGAACTTAAACATATTGAATAATCCAATAACAGGAATGAGATTAAAGCAATAACAAAAATACTACCACCTAAGAAAATACAGGACCTGATGGATTTACAGCTGAATTCTATTACGAACTTTATGGGAAATATAAGATCAAGGTTACTCGAACTCTCAGTGAAACTGAAAAAGAAATCCTTTCAATTAATTCTCAGAAGTTAATATTATTCTATTCCCAAAACCAGGCAGAGATTGAAACAAACAAACAAAAAAAAAACCAAAACAAACAAACAACAACAACAACAAAAAGAATTAGAGGTCAATTTCTCTAATGAACAGAGATGCAAAATTTTAACAAGATACTTGTAAACATAATACAATGACTCATTCATAAGATCATTCATGATTACAAGTAGTGTTTCCCAGGGGTGTAAGGATGGTTCAACATATGCAAATAAATGAATGTAATTTATCACATAAACAGAAGCAAGGACAAAAATCACACAATAATCTCAATAAATGCAGAAAAAAGCTTTTGACAAAATCCAGCAACCATGCATGCTTTAAAAGCCTGCAGAAAACAGGCATAAAAGAA
This sequence comes from Octodon degus, assembly GCF_000260255.1. NCBI lineage: Eukaryota > Metazoa > Chordata > Mammalia > Rodentia > Octodontidae > Octodon > Octodon degus. Next base: position 3,189,826 of record NW_004524770.1, on the reverse strand, counting down.
CTTTATCACAACATGATGAAAGCCATTTATGATCAAACCTGCTGCGCACATGATATTAAATGGAGAAAAGCTGAGCTCATTCTTTCTAAAATCAGGAATAAGAGAAGGATGTCCATTATCACCACTCCTGTTCAACATAGTCCTTGAAACACTAGCCAGCACAATCAGGCAAGAAAACGAAGTACAAGAGACATTTACAGGAATAGATGCAGTCAAAATATTATTACTTGCTTGTGAGATGAACTTTTACTTATAAGATCCCAAAAACTATACCAAAAAATTCCTAGAATTGATAATCAAATTCAGCAATGTAGCAGGA
>NW_004524770.1:3183388-3184442 GCF_000260255.1 Octodon degus | reverse complement strand
ATGGTTAAGACCAAGTTAAAGCAAGACCTCTATAACTAAAAATGTGACTTTTATATTTGACAAGGTCAGTCAAGTCCCCTCAGGATTTACCCTGGAACCATGTACAGCACCTTGTAGATCCTTTGTCAGTGTCAGCCATGTGGATGAGTCACAGCCATTGCTTGGCCAGTGTGCTTTCTGTGAAAGCCTGAGAGAATGTTCTCTCTCCATGTGACTCTCCTTAGGCACACTCTACATTGTTGATCACTTTCCTCTGTGGCCCGTAATCTCCTTGATCAGAAAATTTGGGACACCACTTCGTTACAGGATGTCACAGCAGAGGTTCTCTTATGTCCTGAGTCCTCACTGACCTTGAAGAGCTAGGGACAAAATATTGGCTATCTTTTTATCCCATCTATTTCTCTAATTTTTGGCCTGCAGACTTTGGTTGTTAAACAGAAGAGAAGCCTGATGATATAATCCTATAACAGGGGCAGTTAAGCTTAACATCACTATCTGTCTGAATACAGCATACCTTAGACATAAAGTGGAACTGCTATTTTCCAACAACCATGGATACTCTAAAATTTAAATCCCTATAGAATGTTAACAAAATTTACACATTTTTATACAGAAATTTAGGAATCAAACCATATACAACATTGTGATAGTACAATCCTTCTACAGTTTGTTTTTCTTGTCTCTTGTTTACTTTTAATACCTTTTTTACTGACATTTACTTTAAAGAGAGTATAGCAATAATTGATAGGACATCATAAGCAGTACTCATTTAGAAGACCAAAATGACCGATATTTTAAGCATGGTTTTAGCATTACACATTGCTCTCTGCAATGTAGTTGCTTAGTTCACACATACCAGCATATAGAGTAAGTCAGGGTGAGAATTCTACCCATTAACTGCTATTTTGAAAAAACCTGATGGAAATTCTTAGGACCATTGGTTTTGCTCCTGCCATATTTCCTGACTCTTCTTCTTCTTCTTCTTCTTCTTCTTCTTCTTCTTCTTCTTCTTCTTCTTCTTCTTCTTCTTCTTCTTCTTCTTCTTCTTCTTCTT
>NW_004524770.1:3176499-3177932 GCF_000260255.1 Octodon degus | reverse complement strand
ATAAAATAAATGTACATATTAACAATGGAAACACTGCAAAAGAAATTAAGAAAATAAGTAAATGAAGATATATTCTGTGTTCATAAACTGAAAGAACCAATATGGCTTAAAAATATCCATACAATCCAAAGTAATCTGCAGATGTAATACAAACCCTATCAAAAATCTAATGACATTAAAATCTCTAAAATGTATATGGAACCATGGAAGACCCCAAATAGTCAAAGTAATGTTGAGAATGAAAAGAAAATAAAGTGATCACAGTTCCTGATTTCAAATGATCTTACAAAACTACAGTGGTCAGATCAGTAAGGTACAGGAATAAAAACAGACTCATGGACCAATGCAATGGAGTAGAGAGAAAGTCATTAAACTCCAGACACCTGATATTCGGCAAGAGCACTAAGTCACAACACTTCAACACATGTGTTTGGGACATTTAGATTTCCATCTGCAAGAAAACGACACTGGACTTCACCTCAGACCAGACACAAAAGTCAGCTGAAAATGAAAAGAAGAGTTAAGTGCAAGACTTGAAACCATTAAACCTAAAGGAAAACAAACAGGGAAAGCCTGAGAACTTCAGCTGTAGTGGTGACTTTCATAGATGTTACAAGAGAATTAATTATTCCTAATCTTTCTCTTTCCCTGGCTTCTGCCCCCTCACGTCCCCTCCACATAATTTCAAGCCTCTACCCGGCACTGTATCTGTAGCAAGTTTGCAAGGATGTCACAGAGTTATGTAGCGAACATTAACCTTGGCTGTCACCAGGATATAAAATAAACAACAACAAAAAAACAACAACAGCCTTTCCAGGGCTGGCACTGCATGCAGGTAGTAAACGAATGGACAGTTAGACACAGAGACAAGAGCTGCTTTTCCTTATGGCGTTGATTCCTCTACATATTTCACTGGGCTATGCACATACTGAACAGATATCATTGGAACAAATAACCTCAAAAACCTAGTCAGTGAAAACAGCAGACACGTATGGTTTTGTTGGTCCTATGGATCAGGAGTTACAGAGAAGCTCAAGTGAGTGTTTCACTCTGGGAATTCTCATCGGTGGCTGTCGCAGGGGGCGGGGGCTGTGGTTCGCCGAAGACCAGTGAAGATCTGCTTCCGGGTTCACACTCAGGTGTGACCTGAGGCCTCTCCATAGGATTTCTTCCCTTAGAATGAGTGACCCAGGTATGAAGAAGAAAGACCAAGCTGGACATCAGTGTCTTCGCGACCCCACCTCACAGCAATACAGCGTCATTTCTGTATTCTCCTGACCACAGAGAGTGGCCCCAGAACAGAATGAACACCAGAAAAGAGGAGTATGGGGGGAAACCGAGGTCAGATGCCACAGAGGCCTATGGGCACCCATGGTGATGGCGAGGAATCAGTCCTCTTCACCAGAAGCCAAAGCGGAGCTACCCGCGGGTCC
>NW_004524770.1:3155429-3170675 GCF_000260255.1 Octodon degus | reverse complement strand
TCTCTCTCTCTCTCTCTTCATTGTTTAATCTTTAAGTTCTCTCTTTCCATTTAACTGTGTTATACATTTCAATTACTATTTCTTCTTTTGAGTTTCTTATACTAGGGAGGAAATATGATATTTCACATGTGCGTCAAGTTTAGTTCACTTATGAGTATGCCTCCAAGCGGCATCCACTTACCTACGAAAGCTTCAAGCTTATTCTTCTTTACAGCTGAGTAATACTCCATTGTATAAAAACACCACATCTTTTTCATCTGTTCTTCAGGTGATGGGCATTTTGGTTGTTTCCAAGATCTGGCTATCACAGATTGTGCTGCTATGAAACATAGGCACACATATATCACTATTATGTGATGTTTTCAGTTCTTTGGAGAAAATTCCCAGAAGTGGGATAGCTGGACTGAATGGGATTTATAGTCCTGGTTTTTGAGGAGTCGCCACACTGATTTCCATAATGGTTGCACCAGTCCACATTCACACCAGCAGTGGAGAAGGGTTCCTTTTTCCCCTCAGCCTCTCCAACATTTGTTGTTGGTTGATTTCTTTACAATAGCCATTCTTTCTGGGGTCAGATGGTATCTCACTGTTGTTTTAATTTGAATTTTTCAAATGGCTAGTGAGGTGGGCATTTTTTCATGTATTTATTTAACTTTTGTATTTCTCCTTCTGGGAAGTTTGTGTTCGTCTCAGATGCCCATTTTTGGATTGGGTCTTTAAATGTTGGGGTCCTAATGTTTTTTTCATTCTTTATAAATTCTAGATAGAAGACCTTTGTCAGAGTGCTTATTAGTTCGATTTTTTTCCAAATTTGCGGGCTGTCTTTTCACTCTGTTGGTGATTTCTTTGGCGTGCAGAAACTTCTCAACAACAGGAGGTCCTGCTTGTTGATTCTTTCAAGTATTTCCCATGCAATTTGATTTTTGTTCATCAAATGTTTGCCTACCCCATGTCTTCAAGATTTCCACCTACTTTTGCTTCCAGGAGATTTAGTGTTTCTCTTTTAGTGTTTACACCTTTAATCTATTTTGACTTTAGTGCATGGTGATAGAGTCAGATCACGTTTTAGTTTTCGGCATGTAGAAAGCCAGTTTTTCCAGCAACATTTGTTAAAGAGGCTATATTTCTTCTAGTAAACATATTTGACTCCTTTGTTGAAGATAAGGTGACTGAGTGCATTTGTAGAGGCTTCTGCATCTTCTAATCTATTCCATTGATCCTCAGGTCTATTTCATTGCCAATACCATGCTGATTTTTTCACAGTAGATTTGTAGTATAATTTCAAGTCAGGGATTGTAATGCCTCCTGCTTTGCCTTTGTTTCCCAGGATTGCCTTTGCTATTCTAGGTCTTTTCTGGTTCCAAGTAAATTTTAGGAATGATTTCTCTAGGTCTGTGAGGTATGTTAGTGGTATTTTGATAGGGATCAAGTTGTATCACAATTTTGGGAGTATGGCCATCTTCACAATGTTGGTTCTTCCTATCCAACAGCAAGGTATATCTTTACATTTTCTGAAATCCTCTGCACTCTCCTTTTTCTGAGTACTGTAATTTTCATTGATCTTTTACTTCTTTAGTTAGATTAATTCCTAAGTATTTCATTTTTTGCAGCACTACTGTAGAGGGTATTAATTCTCTAATTTCTCTCTCAGTGTGTTTGTTATCTGTGTAGTGGAATTCTATTGACTTTTGGGCATTGACTTTGTACCTGCTATGCTACTGAATTTTTGTATTAATTCTAGTAGCTTCTTCATGGAGTTTTTTTGGTTCTTCCAAGTAGAGCATCCTGTCATCTGCAAATAATGATAGTTTAACTTCTTCTTTACCTATTCTTATTCCTTTTTTTCTCTCTTGTCTAATGGATCTAGCTAATGATTCTAGAACTATATTGAATAGGAGTGGTGATAGAGGACATCTTTGTCTTGTACCTGATCTGACAGTAAAAGATTTAAGCTTTTCCCCATTTAGAATTATGCTTGCACATGTATTGTCATAGATGGATTTTATCAAATTGAGGCAGAAGCCATCTATTCCAATTTTCCATCGGGCTTTGATCATGGCCTTTTCTGCATCAATTGAGATGATCATATGGTTTGGGGGTTTGGCTTTACTGATTAGTGTATTACATTTATAGATTTGTATATGTAAACCATCTTGCTTCCCAGGGATGAATCCTACCTGCCCTGGTGTATAATCTTCTTGATGATTTGCTGTATTCTACTTGCTGAGATTTTATTGAGGATTTTTCCATCTATATTCATGAGGGAGTTTGGCCTATAGTTCTCTATATTAGTTGCATCTTTTTCTGGTTTTGGTATCAGTATAATATTTACCTCCAGGAATGATTTGGGGAGTATTGTATCTTTCTCAATTTCATTGAAGAGTTTGAGCAGTATTGCGATTATATCTTCTATAAATTTCTTGTAGAACTCAGCTGTGAATCCATCAGGACCTGGGCTTTTCTTTGTAGGTAAGTGTTCTAATACATTTTGAATTTCATTGACTGTTGTTGAGAGTTCTTATATCCTCTTGATTCAGTTTTGGTAATTTGTACCTTTCTAGGAATCTGTCCATTTCTTTTGTGTCTTAAAGATTTGTAGAGTAGCTATTGATGATCTTCTGAATTGCCACTGTGGTAATTTCACCCTTTTCATTCCTCGTTGCTTGAATTTGAGTTTTTTCTTTCCTCTTTTTGATGAGGTTAGCTAAGGGCTTATCAATTGTATTTAATCTTTCAAAGAACCAGATTTTTGATTAATTCTTTGTATTGTTTTCTTCATCTCAAATGCATTAATTTCTGCTCTAATCTTTATAATTTCCTCCCATCTGTGGGCTTTGAATTCAGTTTTCTCTTCTTTTTCTGGACATTTGAGGTACAACATCGGGGTATGTGTTTGTTCCCTTTCTGTTTTCCTAGTGTGTGAGTTCACCACTATAAATTTCCCCCTAAGAACTGCTTTCACTGTATTACATAAATTCCAATAAGCCCTGCTTCAATTTTCATTGAATTTTAGATATTGTTTAATTTCTTGTTTGATTTCATCTGTAACCCATTGGTTGCTGAGGAGGGTGTTATTTAATTTCCATGTATATATGGGGTTTTTGTGGTTTTTCATGTATTTCCAGTCTCATTGCACTGTGTTCAGATAATGTGCATGGGATAATTTCTCTTTTCTTGCATATACTTAAGCATGACCTATGGACTAGTATGCAGTCTATTTTAGAAAATGTCTCATGTGCAGCTGAAAAGAATGTGTATTCAGATGTGGTTGGGTGGAACACTCTGTATATGTCCACTAAGTCCATTTGTTCCATTCTCTGGTTCAGTTCGGCTACTTTTTTGCTAATTTTTTGTCTGCTTGACCTATCTTTTTGGGAACAAGGGGGCATTAAGGTCTCCTGTTAATACTGTGGTTTTGGATATTAGGTTTTCCAGGTCTATTGATGTCTGCCTTATATAGTTGGGTGCTCCAGGGTTTCATGTATGTATATTTCTGAATGTTATTTCTTTCTCTTGTATTTTTCCCCTAACCATTATGTAGTGGCCTTCTTTATTTCATTTGATCATTCTTGGTTTGAAGTTGACACTGTCTGCAAACAGGATTGCTACCCCTGCTTTTTTCTGAGGTCCTGGGGCATGTAGTATCGTTTTCCATCTTTTGATTTTCATGCTATGAATTTCTTTATGAGTTACGTGTGTTTCTTATGTACAGCATATTGTTGGATTTTGCTTCCTAATCCATTCTGCTAGTCTATTTCTTTTAATTGGTGAATTGAGGCCATTTACATTTATAGTTATAATTGAGATATATTTCCTTATGACTGACATGTTATTTACCTACTGTTATATATCTCTCTTTCTCTGTGTTTAATTGTTTGCCCTATTTGGTGGGTCTTTCCACTCTCATTTGTGGAGTTGTGGTCATTTTGGTCCCTCTCTAGAATATCCTTTAGTAGTCTGTGTGGAGTTGACTTTGTCATCATGAAATTCTTTAGTTATTCTTTGTCATGGAAGTATTTCACTTCTCCATTAAACTTGAGAGTTTTGCAGGGTATATCAGTCTGAGTTGGAATTTGCTTTCTTGCAAGACTTACAGTACTTTGCTTCATGTTCTTCTGGACTTGATGGTTTGTGAAGAGAAAACTGCCATTATTCTGATGGGTTTTCCTTTAAATGTGATCTGTTTCTTTTCTCTAGTGGCTTTTAGTTTATTGTTCTCATGCTAAATTTCTAGGTTCTTGGTTATTATATATCTGGGTGTGGTTTTAATTCGGTTGTTATTTGCAGTTGTGTATGCTTTGGTTACCCGAATGTCAGATTGTTTCCCCGTATTTTGTAAATTTTCTGCTATTACTTCTGCACATATTCTTTTTATCTCATTTGTGTTGACTCCTTCTTTCTCATTGACACTCATTAGTCTTATGTTGTTCATCTTTGCATTGTCTTGCAGAGGTTGAATTATTTTTTCCTGCATCTTAGTTGTTCATATGAGTTCTTTTCTTACCTTTTCACTAGCTACAGTGGTGTCTTCAAGGTCTGAAACTCTCTTCACTTTCATTGAAATGGTTTTGCCAGCTTGTGATTGAGATTTTAATTTCCTGGAAGTCTCTCTGAATCTGCTTCATGCGTTCTGTTTCTTTCCTATATTGCTCATTCAAGGGTTCCTTAATTTTTGTATTCTCCTCTATTTTCTATCAGTGTCTTCCTTAGAAGCACTTAGTACTTCTTTCGTCATAATTATCCTTTCTTTTTTTACTTCAGAGGTTATTTCTGCTGATTTCCTCTACACCTTCCTGCAGTTGCTTCTTTACTTCAGACACCATTATTTCAGAGATTTCAGGTGTGTAATTTCCAATTTCTTCTGTGCTATTGTCTCCTCATTTTTTTCTCGGTGGGTTCAGGGCCTGAGAATGCATTTTGCTCCTTCTCGTTGTCATTCCGTGTAGCTCTGTCCTCTGACCTTTGGGGTAGAGCTTTGGTGCAGTTATAACCTTAGCACCTACTGAAATTCTTACTCAAGAGAGATTATATGGTTAACACAGTTATAGTTTTGTATTTACAGAACTACAATTAGGAACAATAATAATGGGTAGTGATATTTAACAGTTGAAAAACTTTTGTAACTAAAGGGCTTGTATTTTAGACCATAAGAGTAAATGTTATGTCTTTATAGCTAAGCAGATATTAAATTGGGAAATTGTATTTAAATTAGTTCCCCTAAGTTCTGTCTAATCACCCCCTCCCTTGATGTACATGGGCTCTTCCAGGCAGCCTAGTTCACCCCAGTTACCTGTTGATCCCTCTCTCAATCAAGAGAGAAAGAGAGAGGATGCTTTCATAGATCTGGGTCTAACAAAGTGTCTCAGCTGACCAGGTCTGAATCTACCAAGTTCAAACTCATCCAGGCGGGCCTGGCTTGGGTCTGGCTGCTGTGCTCCACTTTTTTCCTGCTGCAGCACTTGGAAGTGAACCCGCTCTGCCCCTCTGGCCAGATGGTCTGCTCCTGGGGCTCTGGTCCCTAGCCGCTCTGCAGGGAACATAGGGTTCCACACCAGGCCTGACTAATAGAGGAGGTTCCCACGAGTGCAAGGATGGTCCTGCACACACACACCAGGCCTGGGCTCTGGCTGGAAAGGGGACCACTGTGTCTTTTCCACCTTTTGTGGAGCAGGTTTGTTAAAGGTAAAATGATATTTACTAAACTCTAAAAATTCAATTTACTTTGATGAAAATAAAGTTATTCCAAAATTAATAAATAAATAATGTCATCTACCCTATGCTCTGCCTGCCTGCCCTTCCTCCTTCCTTCCTTCTTCCCTTCCTCCCTCGTTCCTTCCCTCCCTCGTTCCTTCCATCCCTCCCTTGTTCCTTCCCTTTCTCCTTCCTTTCCTTCCTCCTTCCTTGCCACCTTCCCTCCTTCATTGCTTCTCTCCTTCCCTCCCTCCTTCCTTGCCTCCCTTCTTCTTTCCCTTCCTCCTTCCTTCCCTTCCTCCCTTCTTCCTTTCTTCCCTCCTTCCTTGACTCCTTCCCTCCTTCGCTGCCTCCTTCCCTCCTTCCTTCCTTCCTTCCCTCCCTTCCTATCCTCCTTCCCTCCCTCCGTCCCTCCCTCCCTCCCTCTTTCTCTCCCTCATTCTTTCCCTCCTTCCCTCTCTCCCTCCCTCCTTCCTTCCCTCCCTCCCTCTTTCCCTCCTTCCTTCCTTCACTCCTTCCTTCCCTTTCTCCTTCCTTCCTTCCCTTTTTCCCACCTGCCTGCCTGCCTGCCTGGTATTAAGAAAAGACTTGGCCTTTCACTGGCCACAGGGAGGAATACTGCAGAAAACAAGTCAGACCCTGTGTTCTCCCCACTGCTTGGTGCTGGCCCCAGGCAAGGAAAATCCCTGCATGACACCGACCCAGAGGGAGAGCACATGAGGAGAGCACAATGTGGCTGTGGACTGTGGGGAGCCTGGGAGAGCAGGCTGCAGGTGAGCCTGAGAGCCCTGCAGTCAGGATGGAGATAAGGATGAGGAGCGCAGCCTCCAAGGAGTAGCGGCCAGAGCCTGACAAGAACCACTGCAGGACAAGCAGGTGCTCAGCACACCCCGGCCCCCATGTGCTGGGCGCAGGGTCTGTGCAGCAGGCTCCTGGCATGGTGGGCACTCCGTACCTGGATGAACAAATGCATGCATGCATGCATGCACAGATGGGTGGTGAAGGCTTGTAGACCCAGCTGCCTCTGTCAGCCATCGCATCCTCTGTGCCTGCAGAGAAGGCTGCTAGGTCTCTCCAGGCTGCCCCTGCAGGCTCACAGACTGTTTACCTATGTCTGTCCCACAAGACAGGCTCATTAATATTTGTAAAATTGATTGGAATTGCATGCAAACTCCTTAGAAAATTGATCTCTGCCTTCTCCATCCCCAGTTCAAAGTCCCGCACTCTGGGGTCTCCCGTGCATACTGGGGGGAAGGGTGGGGAAGAAGGCTCCCCTGCTTGGAGCATGCCCCCAGCCCATACAGCCCCAAGCTCAGGAAAGGGCAGCATTGTTTGCGCCTTGGGCCCATGTTTATTTATAGCCGGATCTCTGTTCAGACCCCTCGGAAGAACCCATTAAAATGAGCTCTGATTAATGAATATCGTACAGTGTAGCAGAAACATCCCCCGCTATTTCAAATTCCCTGCCAAAACATGACAGTACACTGGAAGCCAATTTGTTCTAAATAACCAAACTACAAACTGCAATTAATGAGAGGCTATTTGTGAGGTTGTGTGCACGCACGTCCATGCATTCAGAAGCAAACTGCGTCCGTAATGGTGCAAATGCATGGGCCTTTCCCGCAGCCTCACTGAAAACCTACGCGGGGAGGGACTTGGAGTAAGGCCAGCTTCTGGCACTCAGGAAGGACTGACTGGAAGCCTGGTCACCTGTCCGTACTGCTCCACGCCTGCTGAGGAGTGCGATGCAGGCGCTGGGCTGGGGCAGCTCCCTTCACCTCCTCCTCCCAGTCAAGGTGGAGGAGCTGGAAGCCACCTGGCTCCCCAAGAACGGGGGAGGTCAGTGACCAGCTGAGGTAGCAGTGAGGCGCAAGGATTCTGGGAGCTGGGGTTGCAGCGTGTCCCGCCCCCCATTGGCTGGGGGAGCCAGACCCAGCTCTGCTTTCTGAGGCTGGTTTCTCTTGGGAAGCTACGCAGAGGTCACACAAGGTTGTCCTAGCCCTCCACTGGGGACCACAGTCTGGCACGAGGACACCAGGCCATAGCCAACCACACCCCAGGCCTGTGGTCCAAACCCAAGTCTGTTCTGTGTGACGCTACACTCCCTCCCATGGCTCTGCTGGCCTCTGAATTCCTCTGGCCTTCTGTCAAGCCTTCTTTAGTCCTGCCAATTCTCAAGTGCCACCTGGTATTCCCTGTACAAATAGAAAGAGCATTCTATGGCCCCCACCCACTGCAGCCTCCCAATGACCCAGGCAGGTGGCATACTCTGCTGCTCGTCCTCTGGCTTTGCAGTGAATCCAGCAAATTGTGGTTGCAAGTGGGGTTTTTTGGGGTGACATGGAGCACAACTGGCTGGAGGGAGCATCACACAGACGTACGCACCACTGGTACACTCCTTCAGACCCGCCTCGCCTCTGTCTCTGTCTCTGTCCGTCACACACACACACACGCGCGCGCACACACACACACACACACACACACACACCAGAATGCAAGCAAATGTCCAATCTGAGTCCAGTCACCCAGACTGCAGGAACTACAGGGAATATAAGACCATGTTAGACGGCACCATGGGGGCTTCATCTGCAAAGTCCTGAATGAAGGAAATTTTATAGGAAAGACCCTGACCTTTCACACAGTGCATGTTAGGAACTGACAGTGTTCAATAAACACAGTGCTCCATGATATTGAGAAGGTATTAGTTGGTTTGGATATGAAATTATTATCAGGTTATGTTAATTAGAGAAATAATCTTTCTAGAGAGGTAGGCAGAGTCCTACAAAGGATCCAGCGCTTGACCCAGGGCAGGGACGCCCAGGTTACCCCAACTTGAAGCTGCTCTGACACAAAGGGCACTGGGCCTGGGGTAGGGTTGCTGGCATCTATGAAGAAGAGGAGATGCCCAGACACCCAGAGGCCTGTCCAACACAGGAAGGTCCAGGAAAGAGGATAGGGTCAGCTGTCATTTGACGTGGTGGTGCATACAATAGAGAGGCTGTGTCATGAGGTCTCACATAGGCCTGACTTGGGAGAGGTGAGGGGGCCAGGAATCGTCTACAAAGGGGTGGGTGCGAGAGTGAGGTTATGGAGCTAGAGCGCTTTGGTTTCGAGGGACAAATTCAGACTGCCACTAAGCTAGGTGCAGCAGAACTTATCCAGGACAAGGAGGTCACAGAGATCAAAAGGAAGTGAGGATACTAAGATGGGAAGGATGAGGGGTGCCTGGGGAGACCCTGCTGGATCTCAGAAGGGCTTTGAAGAATGGCCCTGCACTGGTCACTCCCTGCTGCTGGTCATTCTTAGCTACTGTCACCTTCTTGTGTGGGGGGAAACCAGGTCAGGGGAGACCCCAGGCTCAGCTGGGAACTGAGGGAGGAGCTCTGTAGCCAGAAGGAAAACTGGAGGCTGGGCCTGCAGGACAAGACAGACATGGGCAGAGCCAGCGCTAGGGCTCGGGGCCTTTGGACCACGTCAGCTGCTCACGTGAGCAGAGCTGTCATCCACACAGTAGGATGGAGGGAGGCCAGTGCACCCAGGGCCTGCAGGCCTCCCTGTTCGGTTTTTTTGTTGTTTTATTTTGTTTTTTTGTTTTTTGTTTTGTTTTGTTTTTTTCCCAGTATTTGAAGGTCTGAGACCTAGGAGAAAACTAGAAGCAACAGAATAAAGACCTCTTCCCACCACCATGATTGAAAGAGATGCGTGCCATTGTCCTTCCACCACGAGGAAGCTGGGTACAGAGCTGCGATCCAGGGCGGTGCCCCACGATGAGCAGTGTTCACAGGTCATTCTCAAAGGAGGTGACACAGAGGAGTCCCCGGGCTGATGTCTGTCCGAAGCCTCCCCAGGCCTTCCTCGGGTCCACTTCTTCTGAGCGGAGAGGAGTTTGGAATGCAGCCTTGCGATTAAGCCGAAGATCCTGAGTGGAGCGCTCATGCTGGTGGTCTGCTTCTCTAATCCCTGTTCGGAGATACAGCAGATTAGAGGGACAGAAAGGGTGGAGGGAGCCCCGAGACGCTGCCGGCTTGGGAGGGGGAGGGGCCAGGTGCTGCCCACCAGAAAGCCCGCGGGGTCCCGGCCTGGGCTCCGGCCGCGGGAGGCTGAGCTCCAGTTCTGAGGTCCAAAACTGAAAAAGAATAAATGTGCGGCGTCTTAGATGCCCGGACTGACAGCAGAGTGCTGCCGACGAGGGGCTGTCGCAGCCTCCCTTTGTCCTGGCTCCCGGCTGCTGCCGTCCACTAGGAAACGCCCCGCTGACGTCTTAGTTTGCATCTCCCACCGCGCTCTCCATGCCTAGCACCTTTTCTCATGTGTTTATTTCCATTCAGATTTCCTGCCCTACCCATCTCTTGTTAAAGTGCTTTCCCTTTCCCTATCATAGGCTTTAAGTAGTTTTTCCTCTAATTCAGAATATTCTGGATCTGAAGAACCCAACTTGTGAACTTGCCATCATTTAAAAACATGCAGGTTTTATTGGGATCAACCTTTATTAAGTGTTTTTCTTGAGGCGCTCTACAATGCCACTAAGACGAAGATAATATCTGCGTATGTTCCTCGGAACACTCGCTTCTCACACTCAGGCTTTAATCCATCTGGGCGTATTTCTGAGTATGTGCTGTGCAGGGCCCTAAATTTATCTTCTCCATATGCCCAGCCAATTGTCTCCGCAGCCCTCACTAAGCAGCGCGTCCCCCCTCCACGCCCCCGGCGAGTGGAGAGGCCCTTCCCGCAGATCTCCCGCAGCTGTCACGATTGCTGCCGGAGCCAAGTTGCGTGACTCTCCTCGCCGCTGTCTGCTCCATCTTTGGTCCTTTATTCTGTCAGGTGACTTCTAAGGACAGCTGTGGGGCTCTGCTAACTGCGAAGGTTCTGTTCGGGGTTGCGTGAGCCTGTGCGTTTGTCCGGACGGAATTCGGCATTCCGTCTTCTGCGTGCTCCTTCCCTTGCCTGTCTCGTCTCTCTGTCCCCAAACTGCTCCTTTCTTGTCTCCACGTCGAGGCCTCTGAGCCTCGGCGGTCCTCAGGGCTCAGTGCTGAGAGCGCCGGTAACCTCTGCCCACGTAAATCACGAGGCCGTGGCTCTAGGGCTCCAGCGTCCTTCAGGCCTCCCAGGCAGGCTGGGAGAGGGGCCCTGCTGGGCAAGGCTGCTGGACCCCGCCCTGCATCCCCAATCCAGGGGACTGCGCCAGGAGTCTGCACTTCTAACAAATGGCGCTGCTCCTGCTGCTGCTGCTGCTGCTGCTGCTGCTGCTGCTGCTGCTGCTGCTGCTGCTGCTGCTGCCAGGGCCATCCTTTGAGAAGAGCTCTCCTGTACTTCCAAGACAGTCTTCTGAAAATACCTTTTGCATGCTGGCAAATTCCCGGTTCTTACCTTCAGCCTCGATTTCACCCACATCCTTCACTCCAGAATCTCAGAAGCAACAGCAAGATATGCTCCCTCGGCCGGGCCTCTGAGGAGAGATCCAAGCAAACTCCGTCGGGCCTCCCTCGCCCCTCGGCCGTCTTCTGCATATCAGGGAGCAGAGACCCGCTCCTCACAAAGGCTTTGGTCAAGCCGGAAGTCATCCCGGACTCCGCCTCCTACATCCCACACACAAATGGCCAGCAGTCCTTCCCGTCCAGCTCTCGAAATGTCCCCACGCTGTCACCCCTGCCCCCGAGATCTAGTGCGTGGGCCACACCGATCCCAGCAGCGCCCCCCACTTGCAGATTATCCTTGCTTGCGCCCCCTTCCAGTCACTGACACTGAGACTAAGTGATTATTAATTTTTTCACTCCCTCCATTGAATTCCCACTCATTCCACCAGGAATGAAAACCAGGGTCCTTTCAGTAAGCTGGGCACAGGGCCCGGCCTGAGCTGCAGGTGCCTACTTCTTGTGACTAGGACTCCACCATTTGCACCATGGGTGGTGTGAGCACGCGCGCACACACGCGTGCGTGTGCACTGTATAGGGGTAGCTGCCAGATTCATCTCAGCACACCGAGTGTGTATACTCACAGGGTGCAGGATCTCCTAGCCTCTGCCCAGAACCATCTGCCCTGCACCATCCTAGTACCCTCCTCACTCGCTATGCTTGCTCTCTCCTTGAATGGCGCAGTCAGGGTCCCCATCAGGAGGAGTCCTGGAGACCTTAGCATGAGCTAGGACCCTCCTGTGTGCCTACATTTCCAGCCTTCCTGGTGCTGCTTCGTTTTTCCCCCCATAACATTTTTTAACATCTGGTATACCATGCATTGTATCAGCTCCATTAAATAAGATTTTTTTTTTTTCTCAAAAGGACACCTGACCCTTGAAAATTGCTAAATATGTATTTGTTGAGTGGATTGTAGTATTAAGTGGTTGGTCCATGAACATGGTACACCTACTTATCTCTTTGGTTCTTCTTTATTTAAGTGCATCATTTTTTTCTATAAAGAGCATATTCCTCTTTATTCAATTGATTTGTAACTATCATTTAAGTATTTACTGGTGGGGTGAACTCCACTTATGATATGACAGGATCTAAATGTATTTTCTAGTGTTTACGAGTTCAGTAAGTTTTTCTTTGCACTTATGTTTGTCTACGTTGTTCAGCTTTTTTGTTATTTCTTGCAGTTCTCTCTCTGTTCTTTTGGACTGCTGAACAGTCAGCTATATAATCTGCAACTAATGATGATGGACAGGAATCAACCTGCCTTCCCAAGCTTTCAGGTTTTCTTTTCTTTTCTTTTTCCTTGTCTTTCTACACTGGCTGAGTATCAGGGCAACAACGATAGTCAGCCTCCACGGTTTACTTCTGAACTTAACATGAGAAATGAATCCGAAGCTCACTCATCAGCTTGGCCACGTATTAGAGTTGGGGGTCTTGTGAGGACACTGACGGTGCCATCGCATCTGATCTCCACAGACTTCTAGTCAAGAGGGGCCAAGACCCCTCCCCAGAGCCTCGGGTGTTCAGTTCTTTTTATGACCACTAAGGGCTTCATTTTCTTTCTGCAAGATCAGCTGTACGTTTAAAGCCAACTTGGTTTTATAGCTACCATTTTTATTGTGTAGAAGAGTATAAGGATGTCTATGTTAGCAGACATGCCAAATCAAAATCTTTTTATAAACTCTTTCACACGTCCACGTATTCAGCCCCGTGGCAGCTGATCCTCTGTCTTCCTCAGGAACAATAAAAATCTCCTAGGATGCTTCTTAAGCTCAGTCCTTCTCAGAATTTCTTTGTACATTGACAATCACTCAGAGAGCTTTAAAAAATCCCTCTGCGCAGGTCCCAGCCCAGCCCAGCTCCAGCAGCACTCCTGGTGGGAAGTCCTGCGCACCAGTACTTTCTGAAGCCTTCCACTTGACGCTGGTGTTCGCCGTGCTTGAGGCCCATCGGTGCCCAGCATCCTACAGACTCACGTAGACTGAATTCCGAAGGGAATCGCCACTCTTTACAAGAATGTCAGGTGAGTGCCCTGCATGTGCCACTCGGGTAGTACCCGTCCCTGCACCACTAACTTCTTGCAAAATGAGCGGGAAACAAGACTCAGAATTTTGGGAAAATGCACACTCCTTGCAGATTAAGTATGTCGGGTCATTCCTCAATTGTTGGACGCAACAAGCGGGAAATCGGGAACTCCCAGCTGTGGAAGGCCCCTGCTGCTCCTGTGCACTGTGTACTCACCTGCTCCTCTGTTCCCCCAGCTTTTATTGAGTTCCTGCTATGTGCCGTAATTTGCTCCCTGATTTTGTTTTTAGAGGATTTGCCTCACATAAGAATGCTTGAATTATTAATTTTCCAGATCCCCCAACTGGAGCTTTCATAGCCATAGAAGAGAATAAACCTAGCTCATTTTCAAGCCAAATTGGAATTTTTTCCCCAATTTTTAGGAATTGATTCCCATCTTATGTGGTGACGCATCCTGAGTTTTAATCCAACTATGATGCCATCTTTCTCACTGTCTGTGTGTACACAGGAGCAATGTAGAAGACAAATGGTCCTCGTGCATAGAGGATGGCTGCTGGGCCACAGAGAAGCTGAGCATTGGTGCGCAGCACTTTGTGGTACGGATAACGGCCGGAAGCTTCTATTTTCAGAGCTCACTTTCCTGGAGGCTAGCATTTTCAAAAAGAAACTCAAGCATTCACATAGACCAGAGGACATCGGGAACACCCACCTCATGCCCCTTACTAAGCACCACGAAGCTGCACAGGCTCCAGGCCGGCAGCCCCCTGAACATCTCCTCCTCTGTGCTCTCCCACTGCAGGGGAAGAAACCAGCTGTGTCTCTGAGCAGGAGAAGTCTTGTACTTTTGTGATCAGCGACAGAGCTGGGATGCAGAGGAGATAGTCTCCTCTCCCTTGACCCCACTGCCAGGTAGACACTGAGTCCAGTGTCAGGGCTACCTGGGACTCAGTCCGTGAGATCTCTAGCCCACAGCACAGCCCAGATAAATGTGACAAAATGCAAATAAAAGACACTTGAGTTCAGCCGAAGATAATCTTTAGTATGTAAGCAGCAGAGCCTCAGCACATGTACAAGCAGGAAGGTGTTGGTGTTTCGTGTAGCAGGACGCATGAGCTAGGGCAGCGGGAGGCACCAAGTGCGTAAGGCCCAGATGCCTTCCTGACGGCTCACCTGGGGAGTGGCAGCCGGCACAGTCAGCGTGCGAGGCCCTGGCCCCCGTGCCAGCAGCACCTCAGAGTGATGAAGAACTGGAGACCTATTTTTACTGTCCTTCACTTCCCAGTTTTTAATGAAACTGTACAAAAAGATTTTAGAAATGGAGAGATGTCTGGAAAAAGAAGGGTATGATCTACTTTTAAGGCTATGATAGTTTTAAGGAAATTATCAAAGATATGGAAGAAAAATTCAATCAATAGGGTGAACTGCCAAAAGTTGTCCAATTGGCTGGTGGGGAAATAAGCGCTGGACCCCATGCAGAGCCCATGCCTGTGGGTGTCCAGCCAGGGCAGGGGTCCTGGGAGGCGGGGTGCAGGGTTCAAGGGGCAGAGCCAGTGACAGCACTCTGTAGCTGGTAGGGACCCCAGTTAGCATGACAGGTCTGCTTTCTGGAAGGAGGCAGCTGGCCACCGTCGAGGAGCATCCCCCTGGGCTCATCGCCCTAGTCGTCCTTTTTTTTTTTTTTTTTTTTTTCCAGAACTGGGGATTGAACTCAGGCCCTTGCGCTTGCCAGGGAAGTGCTTATTCTACTGAGCCATCTCCCTGGCTCCTGCCCTGGTCATCTTCATCTGTGTCAGGTGCTTTGCCTTCTCACAGGAGGACCACAGCTGGCCCACCCAAGGACAACAGCGGTGTCACTCCTCACCTCCACACACATCCAGCCTCACCTGGCCCGTGGAGTCAGGCCCTGGATCCACCCTCAAAGCATTGACTACAGGGACAGAGCAGCCACAAGAAACCACAGCGCTGCGCAGCACCACATCAGAGGGGCAGCTCAGGAGCACCTACAAAGGGCGCAAGCTGAGGTTTTAGGACACAATGAGGGGCGACTGAGGTGGTGGCCAGGTTGCTTCAGCTCTCAGGCGACGTGGGGCTGGAGCATGGGTGACAGCACAGGGAGGCA
>NW_004524770.1:3154429-3155329 GCF_000260255.1 Octodon degus | reverse complement strand
CATAAGGTGCCTTCTGGGGACCACGGTGCTCACCTCCGCCATTGGCATCTGCCCTTACACTTGGCTGCACTCTCACCCATTCTCCAACTGAGTCTCCTGCTTAGCAGAGAGGCAACCTCAAACCCAGGGTGCTCTGAGGAAGGCAGGCACACTCCCAGGGATGCTGGCGACATTTCCAGTTGTCAGCGGGGCAGGACACTGCTGGCTAGGAAGGCTGCTAAGCCTTCTGCTGTGCACAGGCAGCCCACCACTGCCTGGAGGAGAGCCCCTGCCCCAGGAGCTGTGGTGAGCCTGGGAGGCCTGCGTCTCCACCTTCCTCTCTCAGGGAAGCTGCCACCCCCATGACTGTTCTGACACAGTCCCTCTCAGTTGTGTCATTGTGCCACAGCTGCACTGCACAGCACAGGCTCTGTCAGTGCCTGCGGATGTAGTAGGGGTAGGAGCCAGGACAAGCAGGCTTCAAGAACTAATGCATCCAGGGAGTCATGTGACCACTCAAACAGGAGCAGTGTGACATTAGTCACCTTGCTGTTGTTGGGGCAATTCCGGGGACTTAAGGTTTCAGAGCATTCGGTCCATAGTGGCTGCACCAAGGCAGAGCCACCACAGGGAGAAGGTCCACCAGAAGAGAAGGAAGAGATCCACTCTCCTGGACTACAGGGGCACAGAGGAGAGAACCCCAGAGGAGTAAACCCTGTGAGCCTTCCTGCCGTGAGCCCAGACCTCCTGTGAGGGCTTCCACTGTGACCTCACGCGAGGACCAAGCCACCTTGCCCCAGCACCACTGCCATGGGACCACACCACCTTCCTGTGCAGCCTGGGCCTCTGCCACAGCCGGGTGACCAGCCATCTCCATCTGTGTCTGTCTGTCTGTCTGTCTGTCTGTCTGTCTGTCTGTCT
>NW_004524770.1:3113705-3153659 GCF_000260255.1 Octodon degus | reverse complement strand
CGGGTCCACTTCTTCTGAGCGGAGAGGAGTTTGGAATGCAGCCTTGCGATTAAGCCGAAGATCCTGAGTGGAGCGCTCATGCTGGTGGTCTGCTTCTCTAATCCCTGTTCGGAGATACAGCAGATTAGAGGGACAGAAAGGGTGGAGGGAGCCCCGAGACGCTGCCGGCTTGGGAGGGGGAGGGGCCAGGTGCTGCCCACCAGAAAGCCCGCGGGGTCCCGGCCTGGGCTCCGGCCGCGGGAGGCTGAGCTCCAGTTCTGAGGTCCAAAACTGAAAAAGAATAAATGTGCGGCGTCTTAGATGCCCGGACTGACAGCAGAGTGCTGCCGACGAGGGGCTGTCGCAGCCTCCCTTTGTCCTGGCTCCCGGCTGCTGCCGTCCACTAGGAAGCGCCCCGCTGACGTCTTAGTTTGCATCTCCCACCGCGCTCTCCATGCCTAGCACCTTTTCTCATGTGTTTATTTCCATTCAGATTTCCTGCCCTACCCATCTCTTGTTAAAGTGCTTTCCCTTTCCCTATCATAGGCTTTAAGTAGTTTTTCCTCTAATTCAGAATATTCTGGATCTGAAGAACCCAACTTGTGAACTTGCCATCATTTAAAAACATGCAGGTTTTATTGGGATCAACCTTTATTAAGTGTTTTTCTTGAGGCGCTCTACAATGCCACTAAGATGAAGATAATATCTGCGTGTGTTCCTCGGAACACTCGCTTCTCACACTCAGGCTTTAATCCATCTGGGCGTATTTCTGAGTATGTGCTGTGCAGGGGCCTAAATTTATCTTCTCCATATGCCCAGCCAATTGTCTCCGCAGCCCTCACTAAGCAGCGCGTCCCCCCTCCACGCCCCCGGCGAGTGGAGAGGCCCTTCCCGCAGATCTCCCGCAGCTGTCACGATTGCTGCCGGAGCCAAGTTGCGTGACTCTCCTCGCCGCTGTCTGCTCCATCTTTGGTCCTTTATTCTGTCAGGTGACTTCTAAGGACAGCTGTGGGGCTCTGCTAACTGCGAAGGTTCTGTTCGGGGTTGCGTGAGCCTGTGCGTTTGTCCGGACGGAATTCGGCATTCCGTCTTCTGCGTGCTCCTTCCCTTGCCTGTCTCGTCTCTCTGTCCCCAAACTGCTCCTTTCTTGTCTCCACGTCGAGGCCTCTGAGCCTCGGCGGTCCTCAGGGCTCAGTGCTGAGAGCGCCGGTAACCTCTGCCCACGTAAATCACGAGGCCGTGGCTCTAGGGCTCCAGCGTCCTTCAGGCCTCCCAGGCAGGCTGGGAGAGGGGCCCTGCTGGGCAAGGCTGCTGGACCCCGCCCTGCATCCCCAATCCAGGGGACTGCGCCAGGAGTCTGCACTTCTAACAAATGGCGCTGCTCCTGCTGCTGCTGCTGCTGCTGCTGCTGCTGCTGCTGCTGCTGCTGCTGCTGCTGCTGCTGCCAGGGCCATCCTTTGAGAAGAGCTCTCCTGTACTTCCAAGACAGTCTTCTGAAAATACCTTTTGCATGCTGGCAAATTCCCGGTTCTTACCTTCAGCCTCGATTTCACCCACATCCTTCACTCCAGAATCTCAGAAGCAACAGCAAGATATGCTCCCTCGGCCGGGCCTCTGAGGAGAGATCCAAGCAAACTCCGTCGGGCCTCCCTCGCCCCTCGGCCGTCTTCTGCATATCAGGGAGCAGAGACCCGCTCCTCACAAAGGCTTTGGTCAAGCCGGAAGTCATCCCGGACTCCGCCTCCTACATCCCACACACAAATGGCCAGCAGTCCTTCCCGTCCAGCTCTCGAAATGTCCCCACGCTGTCACCCCTGCCCCCGAGATCTAGTGCGTGGGCCACACCGATCCCAGCAGCGCCCCCCACTTGCAGATTATCCTTGCTTGCGCCCCCTTCCAGTCACTGACACTGAGACTAAGTGATTATTAATTTTTTCACTCCCTCCATTGAATTCCCACTCATTCCACCAGGAATGAAAACCAGGGTCCTTTCAGTAAGCTGGGCACAGGGCCCGGCCTGAGCTGCAGGTGCCTACTTCTTGTGACTAGGACTCCACCATTTGCACCATGGGTGGTGTGAGCACGCGCGCACACACGCGTGCGTGTGCACTGTATAGGGGTAGCTGCCAGATTCATCTCAGCACACCGAGTGTGTATACTCACAGGGTGCAGGATCTCCTAGCCTCTGCCCAGAACCATCTGCCCTGCACCATCCTAGTACCCTCCTCACTCGCTATGCTTGCTCTCTCCTTGAATGGCGCAGTCAGGGTCCCCATCAGCAGGAGTCCTGGAGACCTTAGCATGAGCTAGGACCCTCCTGTGTGCCTACATTTCCAGCCTCCCTGGTGCTGCTTCGTTTTTCCCCCCATAACATTTTTTAACATCTGGTATACCATGCATTGTATCAGCTCCATTAAATAAGAATTTTTTTTTCTCAAAAGGACACCTGACCCTTGAAAATTGCTAAATATGTATTTGTTGAGTGGATTGTAGTATTAAGTGGTTGGTCCATGAACATGGTACACCTACTTATCTCTTTGGTTCTTCTTTATTTAAGTGCATCATTTTTTTCTATAAAGAGCATATTCCTCTTTATTCAATTGATTTGTAACTATCATTTAAGTATTTACTGGTGGGGTGAACTCCACTTATGATATGACAGGATCTAAATGTATTTTCTAGTGTTTACGAGTTCAGTAAGTTTTTCTTTGCACTTATGTTTGTCTACGTTGTTCAGCTTTTTTGTTATTTCTTGCAGTTCTCTCTCTGTTCTTTTGGACTGCTGAACAGTCAGCTATATAATCTGCAACTAATGATGATGGACAGGAATCAACCTGCCTTCCCAAGCTTTCAGGTTTTCTTTTCTTTTCTTTTTCCTTGTCTTTCTACACTGGCTGAGTATCAGGGCAACAACGATAGTCAGCCTCCACGGTTTACTTCTGAACTTAACATGAGAAATGAATCCGAAGCTCACTCATCAGCTTGGCCACGTATTAGAGTTGGGGGTCTTGTGAGGACACTGACGGTGCCATCGCATCTGATCTCCACAGACTTCTAGTCAAGAGGGGCCAAGACCCCTCCCCAGAGCCTCGGGTGTTCAGTTCTTTTTATGACCACTAAGGGCTTCATTTTCTTTCTGCAAGATCAGCTGTACGTTTAAAGCCAACTTGGTTTTATAGCTACCATTTTTATTGTGTAGAAGAGTATAAGGATGTCTATGTTAGCAGACATGCCAAATCAAAATCTTTTTATAAACTCTTTCACACGTCCACGTATTCAGCCCCGTGGCAGCTGATCCTCTGTCTTCCTCAGGAACAATAAAAATCTCCTAGGATGCTTCTTAAGCTCAGTCCTTCTCAGAATTTCTTTGTACATTGACAATCACTCAGAGAGCTTTAAAAAATCCCTCTGCGCAGGTCCCAGCCCAGCCCAGCTCCAGCAGCACTCCTGGTGGGAAGTCCTGCGCACCAGTACTTTCTGAAGCCTTCCACTTGACGCTGGTGTTCGCCGTGCTTGAGGCCCATCGGTGCCCAGCATCCTACAGACTCACGTAGACTGAATTCCGAAGGGAATCGCCACTCTTTACAAGAATGTCAGGTGAGTGCCCTGCATGTGCCACTCGGGTAGTACCCGTCCCTGCACCACTAACTTCTTGCAAAATGAGCGGGAAACAAGACTCAGAATTTTGGGAAAATGCACACTCCTTGCAGATTAAGTATGTCAGGTCATTCCTCAATTGTTGGACGCAACAAGCGGGAAATCGGGAACTCCCAGCTGTGGAAGGCCCCTGCTCCTCTGTTCCCCCAGCTTTTATTGAGTTCCTTCTATGTGCCATAATTTGCTCCCTAATTTTGTTTTTAGAGGATTTGCCTCACATAAGAATGCTTGAATTATTAATTTTCCAGATCCCCCAACTGGAGCTTTCATAGCCATAGAAGAGAATAAACCTAGCTCATTTTCAAGCCAAATTGGAATTTTTTCCCCAATTTTTAGGAATTGATTCCCATCTTATGTGGTGACGCATCCTGAGTTTTAATCCAACTATGATGCCATCTTTCTCACTGTCTGTGTGTACACAGGAGCAATGTAGAAGACAAATGGTCCTCGTGCATAGAGGATGGCTGCTGGGCCACAGAGAAGCTGAGCATTGGTGCGCAGCACTTTGTGGTACGGATAACGGCCGGAAGCTTCTATTTTCAGAGCTCACTTTCCTGGAGGCTAGCATTTTCAAAAAGAAACTCAAGCATTCACATAGACCAGAGGACATCGGGAACACCCACCTCATGCCCCTTGCTAAGCACCACGAAGCTGCACAGGCTCCAGGCCGGCAGCCCCCTGAACATCTCCTCCTCTGTGCTCTCCCACTGCAGGGGAAGAAACCAGCTGTGTCTCTGAGCAGGAGAAGTCTTGTACTTTTGTGATCAGCGACAGAGCTGGGATGCAGAGGAGATAGTCTCCTCTCCCTTGACCCCACTGCCAGGTAGACACTGAGTCCAGTGTCAGGGCTACCTGGGACTCAGTCCGTGAGATCTCTAGCCCACAGCACAGCCCAGATAAATGTGACAAAATGCAAATAAAAGACACTTGAGTTCAGCCGAAGATAATCTTTAGTATGTAAGCAGCAGAGCCTCAGCACATGTACAAGCAGGAAGGTGTTGGTGTTTCGTGTAGCAGGACGCATGAGCTAGGGCAGCGGGAGGCACCAAGTGCGTAAGGCCCAGATGCCTTCCTGACAGCTCACCTGGGGAGTGGCAGCCGGCACAGTCAGCGTGCGAGGCCCTGGCCCCCGTGCCAGCAGCACCTCAGAGTGATGAAGAACTGGAGACCTATTTTTACTGTCCTTCACTTCCCAGTTTTTAATGAAACTGTACAAAAAGATTTTAGAAATGGAGAGATGTCTGGAAAAAGAAGGGTATGATCTACTTTTAAGGCTATGATAGTTTTAAGGAAATTATCAAAGATATGGAAGAAAAATTCAATCAATAGGGTGAACTGCCAAAAGTTGTCCAATTGGCTGGTGGGGAAATAAGCGCTGGACCCCATGCAGAGCCCATGCCTGTGGGTGTCCAGCCAGGGCAGGGGTCCTGGGAGGCGGGGTGCAGGGTTCAAGGGGCAGAGCCAGTGACAGCACTCTGTAGCTGGTAGGGACCCCAGTTAGCATGACAGGTCTGCTTTCTGGAAGGAGGCAGCTGGCCACCGTCGAGGAGCATCCCCCTGGGCTCATCGCCCTAGTCGTCCTTTTTTTTTTTTTTTTTTTTTTCCAGAACTGGGGATTGAACTCAGGCCCTTGCGCTTGCCAGGGAAGTGCTTATTCTACTGAGCCATCTCCCTGGCTCCTGCCCTGGTCATCTTCATCTGTGTCAGGTGCTTTGCCTTCTCACAGGAGGACCACAGCTGGCCCACCCAAGGACAACAGCGGTGTCACTCCTCACCTCCACACACATCCAGCCTCACCTGGCCCGTGGAGTCAGGCCCTGGATCCACCCTCAAAGCATTGACTACAGGGACAGAGCAGCCACAAGAAACCACAGCGCTGCGCAGCACCACATCAGAGGGGCAGCTCAGGAGCACCCACAAAGGGCGCAAGCTGAGGTTTTAGGACACAATGAGGGGCGACTGAGGTGGTGGCCAGGTTGCTTCAGCTCTCAGGCGACGTGGGGCTGGAGCATGGGTGACAGCACAGGGAGGCAACCGGCTGTGATACTCCCGTGCACAAACAGTAAGGGCGCCCACGGCCTCTGAGCAGATGCAGAGAGCAACGGCGCATCGGCGCGCAGGTGCCGCGTGGAGCACAACCTGCCCCGCTCCTTTCCTAGCTCACTTTATCACCAGGAAATCCGATGAGAACTTTTATGAAGACACACACATAATTAATGGGGATAACTCATTAATTTACAAGCCAACTAATCAATAAGCAAGTTAATCTACTTAGACATCTGAAGAATCACAGTGTATCTCTATTTGCGTTGCTATTTAGTCTTGTTCCACGGCATCAGCTTCTCGGTGGCTATTAAGCTGACAGTGTTGGTCACCGCAGAGAAAGCTGATAGATTAATTTCTGCTAACATGATATTCCTCCAGTATACAAATGGCATGTTAATAGCCCACAACCAGATAATGGCATTTTCCATCAGAAGGAAAGAAAATACATTTCTCTCTATTTCTGAATCTCTAATCAATCTTTCTTTTATTCTCCACATCCATTTAATTTTCTGGCTTGATTTTGTTTGCTGCAAACATAAGGAGAAAACAAAAACTTGATATTCTTAAATAATTAACAATATCATTCCAAACATAGTAAGACCTGGAGGTCTTAAGGCGGGGGTAGAGGCACGGGAAGGGGACATTTAGTGTCTAGAAACCCTTGCGCTGTCACACGGAGGATGCTGAGCATCTGAAGGACTCCAGGTCAGCCCCATCAGAGGTCGCAGTCCATGAGGGACCAGGGGTGGTGGTGGCAGTGGCTGACTGACCGTCCCCTACTTCCTGTCAAGGAGGCCACTTCTACCAACCCAGGTGGCTGTTACTGTGTGAACATCCACTCAAGTTTTGAAAGATTTTCTATTTTTTATGAGGTTCCAGACAGCTGGAACAACTCCAGGAGGCAGAGGTCTCACTTACGAGCAGCAGAGCCCAATCCAGCTAGCTTAAGCAGAAATGAATTTATTATAAAAGCTGAGCAGCAGCTAGCTGCTCCAGCAAGGCCAGAGAACCCAGGGCAGATTCCACAAACCAGAGCACACACTGGGGAGCTCCTGAACCCCACCAGCACCATGTCACTACGCTGCCTTCTGCTACCTGGTTGCCCCAGGGTGCTGGGGGCCTGCCTGGTGGGGCACCCTATGCTGTGCTCCAGCTGGCCTCCTGTGCCTTCTCTCTCCACCTTCCTCTGCCTGCTAGAGCCTGCACACTGTGCTCCTCCCAGCTCACAGCGAGGTCACCTGCAGCACCAGCTGTAGAAGTATCTGGAAAAATGTGTATTTTACCTCCAGGGGCCTGGAGGGTGGAGAGGCAGGTTAGTTTCAGCTTGAGTATGGCAATATCTAGAATTTCGCCAACTGACCAAGACATGAAAAATAAGAGTAACTTTAAAAAGATTAAGTCTGCATAGCTGAGAGGAGAGGATTTGGGCCTCACACTAAAGCTGCCTGACGGGGCCCTGGACAGCACCAGGCCTGGGGCTGCAGAGCAGGCGCTCCCTGCCAGGAAGAGCACCTTGAGAGGAGGCTGCGCCTCTGCACCTCCCCTCCGAGGGCACATGCGCACCTTTCACGCCAGACCCAGAGTAGCTCCCTCCCTCTGCCCACGGCTGGGGCGCTGCGTGGACCTCTCCGCCCAGGGCTGCTGCCACTCTCACTTCTGCCAGAACTCAGATCAGTGTTTACGCGGGGCTGACTCACCTTAGAAGCTGTTTAGAAAAGCATGCTGTTCATTCATGACATATTTTTCAAAAATTAGGAGCAGGAAATCTCCAAACATCCCCCGGTTCTAAGCCTGGAGAGTAAAACCCAGTAGCTTCCAGAACCATCCTCGGACTCAGCCTGGCCTGAGTGTTTGTCTGACTCTGTATCCCCAGGAATTATCCTGGTGACTGGGACACAGTAGGCCCTCAGTCAGCGCTTGCTGGATGAAGAAGCAAGGGCGGACGACCTGCAGATGATGCTGATGGACGCCCACTTCCATTTTCCATGAACTTTCTCAGGGCTTTGGCGGAGGAGTGGTCTCCCTAGGGTCAGCTCAGCCTTAACCAAGTAAAACTGCTCCAAGTGAAGCCCGGTCCTCACCCCTCCCATGCGCATGAGTAGCGCCCTGCCTTGATTCTAGCTGAGTTGCAGGACCAAATCTCCATTTTTGCAGAAACTGGGAAGCATCCCTCAGTTGCTTCTGGGTCCGCCCTCTTCGGCCCTGTATTCAGTCTGGGGCCATTGCTGAGCAGCCCGGCCAAGGACAGTGAGGTCCTCAGCTGCCGTGGCCCCAGCCTGAGTCCTCCGGGGAAGAGCCCTTGTGCCTCGCAGGGGTCCCACTGTGACACACGGAGGCTGCCGTGGCTTCTGTCTAGACCTCCCCCGAAGCCTCATGCACTCGTAGGTGGGCTTTCTGCGGGTGGCTGGATCTGAAGTGTGTGGCTGTGTGATCACACAAGGACATGAGTGAGAACAACACTACTCTGTGTTCTGGGAGAGTAACAGAAGGCCCCCCGCGGGCGCGGGCAGCACAGCACTGCCTCTCCTCTGCCAGGCCACCCTGCCTTGGAGCCACTTGACCGTGGACTGAAACCTCCACGCACCGTGAGCTAACATAAATCTGTCCTTGTTTAACGTGTAAGTGTCGGGTATTTTGTCTCAGCAAAGAGAAAGTAACTAAGACAGAAAACCCAGCGTTTAGGCCAACGTGGGCTTGATATTCTCAGAGGTCTGGAGCACTGATGCCTCTCACAATATGCTGGGACACACCAGAAGGTCCGGAGTCTGTGGCCTCAGTCCTGCCAAAGCCATGTCCCTTAGAGCTCACGTGATGTGACCACTTCCTGGAAGTTTATCACCCAGGGAGCAGTCGGCACACGAGGGCGTTTGTGGACATCACAGGTCAGTGACACAATGCAACTGTCAGTGTTCATTAAATTCCAACTATGTGCATTTTATTTTATTCAAAAATATTTCAACGAAGTTATTGTTAAGTAGCTCAAAGCCTCCGCTCTTCAGTGTCTATCTCTGCGACAGTTTCTTTTGCACACAGGAAATCAGTAAGCAATGGAGACGCCCCAATTTTATCTCGTGGAAGGCAGCATAAACAGAAGAAGAGCCTACCTGACAGGAGGGGATTTGTCGCCCTCCTACAAGGACCTGAAAGAGTAAATAAATCTGAAAGCTGCAATAGATATTGCGAAAGGGAAAGAAACTGTTCAAAGGGAAGAAACTACCGAAATGGAGAAAGGAGAAAAGAAAGGAAGGAAGGGGAAAAGAAATGCCTAGTATGGACACAGGATCGCTTGGGTGACTGCACTGCGGACTTCTGCTGCTCTATTTTTTTTTAATCTTAAAGATTTATTTTTTCTCCATAATTTTATTGAGAAATAAATAGCAATGAGACAGTTTCAAATCAAATTAGTAGGACAGTTTCAACAATTAACACATTGCATAATCTCTTCCTAGTTGTTATTTGCTGTATAAGATGCAGACATGATATCCAATTTACAAACACTATTAGAACAAATCACTCTACTCATTAAGAGAATGTAACTATATATCTATCCTAACCATTTTGAATACACAGATACAAAATGGACATTCATCTGTATCCCCTTTTTTGTTTAGTTCCATCATTTGAATATTATAGGTGTGTTAACTCAGCAAAATATATTCCAAAAGAGTCCAGTAGCCCATAATAGTATTGGGTCTTCCGCTTGACTGGCAATGTTAGAAATTGTTGACCTGAGACCCCTACAGCTCAACATAACACTATGGCTTTACTTCTTATACTTCGTTTTTATTTTATTTTATTTATTTATTTATTTTTGTGGAACCGGGGATTGAACTCAGGCCCTTGCGCTTGCTAGGGAAGCGCTTATTCCACTGAGCCATCTCCCCGGCGCCTATACTTCGTTTTTATACTTTCCTGCTAGATGGTTAAGACCAAGGTAAAGCAGGACCTATGCAACAAGAGTTGTAGCTTTTGGGTCTGATAAGGTCAGTGAAATCCCCTCAGGATTTATCCTGAGATCCTGTACCTCAGATTGTAGAACCTTTGTCACTGTAAGCCATGTGGATGAGTCACGGTCATTGCTTGGTCAATGTGCTCTCTGTGAAAGCCTGAGAGAGTGTTTTCTCTCCATGTGACTCTCCTTAGGCACACTCTACATCATTGATCACTTTCCTCTTTGGCCCCATAATCTCCTTGATCAGAAAATTTGGGACACAACTGAGTTATGTGACATTACAGTACAAGTTCTCATATGTCCTGAGTCTTACTTGCTGCTCTATTGAAGGGAGCCGTTCATGCTTCACTTTTTTTTCCTCTCCTTTAAAATTTTTATAATTTTTTGACTAATTTTGCATGCTTATGTCTGCTAATCTGAACAACTAATTTGAAGACAACAATACACAATATAACAAGCATCGCTGAATTGCTATGCTTTTGTTTAGTGAAATTCTGTAGCGTTGCTGATGCTTTCTTTTTGCTACTTTTGTATTCCCTTTAAATATAAAAGAAATTAAAATTAGGAAATGAAATAAGAAAAGAAAGGAGTGGCTTGTTGGGGCACAACCCTGGGAGCAATCTCTGGTCACCGGCCATTTCTTTCCTTGGTTCCTGCTTCCTCTGCTTCTTGTTTGCCATGAGGGGCGCGGGTTGCCTCCACCACTCCCCTCCACCACGATGCTTCTGCTCACCGCAGGCCTAAGAGCAGTGGGTCGGAAAACCCAAGACTGACGCCTCTAGGGCCATGAGCTGAAGCATAGCTTTCCTCCTCTAAGTTGCTCTTCTCTGCTGCTTGGTCAGAGGGACAGAACTATGACCAGCGCACATCCTTTCCATCAAGACGAAGAGGCGCTCCTCACCGAAGAGCGCCCTCGCCTGCTCCTCAGCGCTGACATCTGACCTCCTCCCCCGACGCAGGCATCAGTCTGCTTTCTCAGCACAGATCGGCCTTCCCTGCTGGGCACCTTTATGTGAACGGCAAAGTGCAGTATATGCTTTGGTGAGTCCAGCTGCTTCCACTCAATAGATTAATGCTAGTGGGGTTCGTCCTTGCTCTTGCACATATCAGAACACATACCAGCGCTTCATTCCTTCTGCACCTGAAAAGATATCCTTCCACTGGACCAATTAATCCTTATTTGATTACCTAACACCTGTTGTGAGGCACTGTTGTCTTCAGTTTTGATGACTATGCAGAAGGCTGCAGACGTTCATGTCCAAGATTTCGTATGTCAGACATGTCTATGCAGCTTGTAAATATCCAGGAATGGAATGGATGAGGCCAGAACAGGACACACTCCACTTAATGACTGACACGTTTTCCAACCTTTTTCCCTCCACCTGCAACGTGTGAGGGTCTCTGAACCTGGCCAGAAGCTGAGCCTCTGCGACTGTCACGCAGAATCACAGGGTCAGGGTCCAGATGGCTCCGGAGGGCTTCGCGCCCGCCTACTCTACCAGCAGCTGTCTGTCCACCCGTAGTAGTGCTGTCCGGCGTGTGAACCATGCACTAGTCGGAAGTGACCGACTGGTGAACAGAAAGGGCATGCAGAATGGAGACCACGCTGACCGGAGCTCACCACCCACCGGTGCCTTCTCAGTGTCCCCGGGGGACTGAGGAGCTTGTGCCGCTCTCTGACATCCCCACGTCACTTGCTTATCTCCTCTTAAAAATTAAAGTTTGTCATTTTAAGTCATCACAGATTCACATGCAGTTGTACAAAATGGCACAGAGACAGCCGTGGACCTGCTATCAAGACCCCCCCATGGTACCATCTTGCAGAAGCGTAGTGCAAAATCTCTACCTAATCTCCTTTTCTAAAACAATTCCTGCCTCACACTCAGCGCTTTCTCTATGCAGCAAGGATTTGATGGCATGATTTCATTTTATTGTATTTAGTTTCAAGGATTACATCCTATTTATTGTAAATGATTTTCCATTTACAATAATGACAAAAGCTTTATTACTGAATGAATTGATTTATGTTTAAAAATTGAGCTATCTTAAAGAACACATTACGTAAATAGTATGCAGATGGGGCAAATAGTGAAAGTGAATGATATGTAATTGAATTCAGTAAAACAGGAATTCTATTCTATCAAAGAGAATGTTTCTCAGACCCTCTTTTCTCTACACTGGACAACTACTATGAAGCTGACACAACATGAATAAACTCATTAATTTACTCTGTTCATTCATGCAGTAACTACTGATTGGGAGACTTTTGAATGTAAAAGATTTTCCTGGACCCTCTGGGTGAAACAAAGATGAGACGCACTGCTGGACATGTACCCTAGACTGGAATAATTCATAGGATCGCAGGGAGAGGCTCGTGCATGCATGAATATTCATGAGCACCTGTCAGGTGGCAGGTCGTGCTCTAAAGATGAGGAGGTGGCAGTGAGGGCCAGCGGGGCTCTGCCGCGCTGGAGCCTGCATCTGGTGGGTGAGACAGACAGAAGCAGGATCGGTGCCACTCGCCACGAAGGCAATGAAGCGTGTCAGGGTGGCTGAGAATGAGCTGTGCAGGGGCGGGCGGGCTGGCCTGCCTGGGGAGGGCACTGCAGCCAGGGCTTGGGAAGCTCAAAGGAGCTAGAAGGAGAGAAATCCAAGCAGAGGGAAGGCAGGTGCAAAGGCAGGCTGGCAGCTGGGAATGCTGCAGGTACCACCACCGTCGCACAGGAGCTCTGACTTGGAGGAAGTGCCCCACAGCAAGTGGACAGCTTGGAGCCTGAGGACAAAAATGAAGAGCTGGGCCCGAGGCAGCCAGCTGAGCTGACAGAGGCTGCAGAAAAGCTGGGCGCCTGGAACTGGAGTGGGGAAGATGGGGCAGAGGCACACGAGACAGAAAGACCTTTCGTGAACTTGGAAAACAGAAATGACAATTAAAAACTGATTTTTTAAAATGTATTTAGTACAGGGACTACAGGGTCTTACTACACAGGTCAGACTCATAGTGATTCTCCTGTTTTCAGACTCCCAAGTGCTGGGATCACAGTCACCACCCAGTCCAGGTGCCATCTCAGCATGCCCCGAGACAGGGCTGGCACAGCAGGACAGGGATCGAAACCTGGTCCCTATGCCTGCCCTGGCAGGCTCTTTAGTCGGCTGAGCTATCTGACTGGCCCTCAAAAATTGATTTGCACACTGCCTCAGAAACAAATTCCATTTCCTCCCTCAAAGAGCTATGGTCGATCTGAGCTCAGAGACTCTGAATGTGGCCTTTTGAAAGTGACCTCTTAGCAGATGGCATCAGGTCAGGATGACATCATTTGGAGTCAAGGTGGGCACTAAGCCCAGTGGTGGAGGTTCTCACACCAAGACAAGCATGGAGACATGGAGGGCTCGATGCCACATGGCTGCAGTGCTGTCTACAACAGCACCAAGCTACCAAGGACCTCCGGAGCCACCAGAAACCAAGGAAGATGTTGGAATGGCCTTTTCCACAAACCCAGGAAGGACCAGTCCTGTCACTACCTTAAATCCAAACCCCTGCACCCCAGAGCCATGGAGGAGGAGCAATGTTTTGTTGCTTAACTCCAACCATTTTGTGACACGTGACGCAGCCTCGAGAACCGGCATTCCCTGTGTAGACCAGGGGAAGCCCTGGCAGAGTTTAATGTCCAGCTTCCTCAGGGAGAAGCTCCCTCCGAGCAACCTATGCACCAAAGGGCAACTTCACTGCCCTCAAGATCTCAGGTTGTCTACTAAGTTCGGTCAAGGTCACCAAATGTTTGAGGGAGAACTAGGGTGGGGGCAGTCACATAGGCGATGTGGAGTCTCCTCTGGATCTACCTCAGGTCTGTACTTTCTTAGCACTTTAAGAGTGAATAGCCTGGTGCTTTGTTGAATAAGACAACACAGTCATTGCTTGATTCCAGCAAGCAAGTGCCGAGGAAGTGTCCCAGTGGAGGGCAGTGGCCACAGCAGCTGTGACGACCCTGTACACGATGACTCACTTCCATTGCAGAGAATACGGAGGAAGTGAAGCAGAGGTGCCTCCTAGCCTGGTCATATGATGACAATGATGACTTTGGCCTTGGGCTCTCTCTAGGGGATCCCTCTTGTCCTGTACCGAGGACAGATGCCTCAAACACAGCGCCATCCAAATAAAGTCATAGTCTACTCAAGACGACATGGGCATATGTAAGTGACTGCTTTTGTGAGGTGAATGCTAATACTTGTTTATTCACTTAATGAGAATTATCTGAGGCCCTGATGCTGTGCTAAGAAGAACGTGCTGTAGAAGGAGATGAGAAGTGAGAGAGGAGGGAGGTTTTGAGCAAGCAAGCAAAGTGAGAGAGATGCTCCAAGGAGCAGGACCTGCTTCTGTGTGCTGGAGCGTGGCCCCGTGTGTCTCTGCTTCATTGAGGACCTCTGTAGTCCCCGAATGCTTTGCCTGGGACATCATAAGGACTGGTGTGTCATGCTCACCGCAGCAGAACTGCAGCCCTGAACACTTTCACACTACCTGGTAGCCACAGGACCCGGGCCCTAGGCATTCCTACCCTTGGCCAACGGGAGTCGCTAAGCCACCCAGGCTCCCTACCTGTGTCCTGGGCACTGCGGAACGTGGAGCAGCATCCCCGCTCTCTCCCCACTAGACCCCAGTAACACCCCTCTCAGGACTGTGGAATTAAAACTGACTCTAAGCATTGGCTAGCATCCCCTGGAAAGAGAATTAGGTGACAAACTTGCTCCTGAGTTAGAATCACTGATCTTTAATGGCAGTTTATCTTCTTCTTCTTTCAGTTTATCTTCTTCTTCTTTCTTCTTCTTCTTCTTCTTCTTCTTCTTCTTCTTCTTCTTCTTCTTCTTCTTCTTCTTCTTCTTCTTCTTCATCATCATCACCATTTTATACCAGGGATCAAACCCAGGGCCTGTTTGCCAGGCAGGCGCTTACACTGCTGAGCTATCTCCCCAGCTCTACTATTGAAGGACCAAAGAAATCCCAACAAGAAAGAGTCACGCTTCCAATCTAGCAGGCGTGAGGCTGCGCTGTGCCTCCGATGGCCTTGGTCTCAGTGAGGCTGGCTCTTCCCTCCAGAAGTCTGTCTCTAAATGAGGAGCCGGTCACTCCTGCTCTCCAGTGGTACCCAATATTGAGTGGATCTGAGTCCATGGCAACCAATCCCTCAGCGAAGCCTAGAGTCTCAATGCAATTTAGAAAGGGCCGGTCCCCTTCCTCAGAGGGATTTGCCCAGCAGACCATCAAGATGGAGCAATCAAAATTTGAACAAGAGGGACAGCAGGACATTCATGCATTGCCAGGCAAGCCAGCTGTCAAAATCGCAAAGGAAGCCAAAATCCCCTTCTTAGTCACTTCCTGGGGCTGCATCCCTGGCCCAGCCCAGGAGTTACAACCCTGGCTCTGCACTGATACCAGTTCAGTAGCCCTCAGAGGCAAATCCCTCTGAGAAAGGGGACTGGCTCTTTCTACTGGCTCTTTTCTGGCTCTCGCATTCACTTTGTCTTTCTCAGAACTTAATTTCCCAGCAGAGCCTTGGTTACTGGAGGGCAGAGACTGAGTCATTCATCCGGGTGTCCTAGGAGACGCTGTCAATCAGCGCTGAGAGGAGGACGCAGGACCGTGCACCCCTGTGCACAGACAGACCCAGAGACCTTCCTTCCCTCACGGCCAGGGAGTACAGCAGGTGTCCAAACACTCTGACATCCCACATGCCTCAACTCCACATCTGTGGGCCATTCTGCTTCCTAAAACTCTCGTGGAGCCTAAGTGGGAGGATGAATGTGACCGAGTGCCATCAGTCCCCTAAGAGACAGGGTTTGCTTAAGATCTAAGCTGTCCCTCAGATTCTGAGGTGTGTGGGAGGTAGCTGGGTCATGCGGACCCTGTGCTCACCAGTAGACTCGTTCACTGATGAGTTCAGTGGCTGAGTGTGCTGCTAGGAGACAGAACTAGAGATGAGTCACTGTGGGTATGACACAGAAAACTGTGCTCTTCCCCCCGGATCCTCCCTTATCTTACTGCTTCCTGGCTGCCATGCACTGAGCCCCCTTTCCTCCGCAGACCCCTCTGCCGTGGTGCTGCCTTGGAGCCGGGAAACCGTGGTCTGAATTGCAGCCCCAAATGAATCCCTCCTCCTTTAAGTTGCAAGTGTTGATTCCCCTGTCTCAGCCTCAGGAAAGTGGCTCAGACAGAAGTTTTTACTGAGTGAAGTTGGTGACCTTTACAAGGCCATGTGGCTCGGAAGCCTTTGGGAGTGGTTTGCTGGGGGAGTTTGGAAAGGGCAGTAGCAAGGGACCAAGAGTGCGGTGAGCAGAGCCTGCCATGTGCTTCTGAGGGACGCTCAGAAGAGGAGGATGCTCCCAGGAATGCAGACGGGAGCATCTGCGCAAAGGTGAGGCGCAAGAGGTTTCATCCTGAAACCAGAGCTCTGTTAGCCGTTGGACAATAGGTCGTGCGTGGCGCCCCAGCAAAAAAGCTGTCTACATTTTACCCAGGTCCTGAGACTCTGTAGGAGTCAGAAATTAATGACTGAGGGCTAATTCAAATAGTAGGGGACATTTCAAAACTGTCCAATGTTCAGGCTGTGACATGGGTACTGGTGACTGCGTTTATTTTATTTTATTTTTCTCTTGATTATTTGTTTTATTTTAAAGAAAATTTAAAAAATGAAAAAGGTACAGAATTCCAAATCAAGATGATAGGAAATCAACAATGGGTGTTACACAGCATATTTTTATCTTCATAGTTGTTCAGATTACCAGAAATAGATAGGCGAAATTGACAGTTAGGCACTAAATATTCCTTTTAATAGACCAATAGAAATTAGTAGTACAATTATCTCAGCTACTTTGTGTATATATAGCTCAGTGGCACAGTGCCAGTCAGGCCAGTATAAGGTCCTGAGTTCGATTTCTGGTACTGAAAAAAAAATGAAATGAAAAAGAATTGCATGTGTACTGAACATGTGTAGATTTTACCCTTAGCTGTTTTCATTTCACTCATTTAGCTAATAGCTCAATTCTATTCTTCCACTTTAAAATGGAGATGATTATAGTCATAACTGTAATTATATATAATTCTTTGATAATTAGATACAATAATGGATGGTAAGCAACTTAGAGTAGCACATAATACATAATGATTAACAGTGTTAGATATTTATGTTGGTGTTAGAATATGAATGTTTTCTAGCTCTATGTAACAGGCAGTATAAGTTGCATATTTTAAATAACAGTATGATAATGAAAAATGTCCAAGTGTGCCACTTAAAAGGTCCAACATTAGGGCAAGACCAACCGTGAGCTAGCTTTATAAGCCAGGCCAGACTGCAAATCTCTGGAACCTAAGCTTTACGTGCAGGGTTTAGGTCTGTGTCAAATTGTTCCACGTTCATGTTGGCACCACCTTACGTAGTAGCTGTGATCCTTAAGTCATATATTTATTGGTTGCCTCAAAGCTTGTGGCCTTGAGCCAGATTTACAGTAGTAATCAGGAGCAAAAGCAGACCCAAAAATATAGAAAGCTCTTAGTGTTCCCCAAAAGGAGACATCTGCGAAGTGGTACAAAGGACAGCACGGCTGCTGAAAAGCTTAGCGCCAACAAGAACTCAACTACTTTTGCATCAGAAAACCAGCAACGGTGGTTTTCAGAAATCACCAAGACCCCCGCTTTCACAGGCTCAAGGCTGTAAACTGTAACGCTTGGACTTGAGGAGAGAGTCCCTCAGACGCTTTTTTGGAGAAGGGCCACCCAGGGAGTTGTTTTCTTGAGATTCATTTCACCATGGCAAGACAACCGGGCACTCGGAGTTCACTCACAGGCATCGCGCTGTGGGTCCCTGACACTGCCGCAGCTCGCAGCAGACCATGACACGAGCCACATGCATGAAGCTGAGAGAGTGGAGCCGAAAGTGCAGGGGGAGGTGCCCACGATATGGAACGTCCGTAGAGGGAGGCTGCAGGCACGAGTGGAGCCACCCAAGGGATGGATGGGTCACGTGGGCCACGAGCAGGGGTGCCACGGGGTAGGCATACCCACGTCCTTTGAAACGCACACATAAGCACAGACTTCCTGGGGCGCTGCAGTTGGGGTATGGGACTTCATCTTTGAGCTGCTGTATTTCAGCCTTGCTTGGGTTCAGCTCATTTCTATCCTCCTATCTCTCCCTTTTGGAAGAGGAATGTTTACCACTATTGCAAGTTGGAAGTACTTTATTTTCTGATTTTTTTTCCACAATTCTGGTACTATTCAGACTTCGAACTGAGGAATGGATAAAAAAGATGTGGTATTTTTACATAATATAGTATTACTCGTTATTTTAAAAATGATACATTTGAGGCTTTTATAGGTCTGTGCATGCAACTAGAGACCACACTCTTGAGTGAAATGAATCAGCCTTGCATATGCAAGCATGGTACTCTCTCCTTAGTGTAAGAACCTGAAAAAGAAAACAAAAACTGAAGGGTACAATAGATCCTGGGAAAATGGAACGAACCTGTTCAAAATGAAAGAATTACTGAGTTGACGAGGACAGGAGAGAGAGTGGGGGAAAGAGACATATTTATGTATGTAAGCAGGATGTTTTGGACAACTGTACTGTGGACTCCTGCTGGTCTATGGAAAGGAGCAGTTATTGATTAATCTGTTTTGTCTCCTTTTTTCAGTTGTTTGTGCTTCTTCTCTTCTTAATTTCTTATATATTTCTTTCTTTTTCTTTCTTCTTCCTATTTTGCATGCATATATCTGGTACAATGAACAACTAGTTGGAAGACAACACTATGCATTACAACAAATATTGTGAAATTCATATTATTTTGTTTACTGACATTCTGTATCATTTGTAGAAATTACAAAAATGTTTTAATACAAAAAAAAAAAAGACTTCAGTGACTATCAGAGATGGACTAAATGCATACAGCGTAATCAGACTTGGGCTTTGTGGGGCCACGTGCAGAATGCTGTCATTTAGGTCTAAAATACCCTTCAAAATTCTCATGGTGTGGAAGGTGGATGGGTCAGGGGGCGCTGTCCTCCTCAGTGGATTCACCCACTGGAGAGTTCAGCAGCTGAGAGTACTGTTAGGAGAGGGGGCCTGGTTAGAGTTGCTCACCAGGTTGTAACCTGGAAATGTCTTCTTGTCCCCAGACCCTCCCTTCTCTCCCTTCTTCTGGGCTGTGGTGGGTCCAGCACCTTTGCCTCCGCCACGCCCCCTCCGCCACGCCCCCTCCGCCACGCCCCCTCTGCCACGCCCTCTCCACCACGCTCCTCTGCCACGCTGCTCTGCCATCCTGTTCCTCCCGTGGAGCCTCCCATTATAGTCTGAAACCGTGAGCCCAAGTGCGCCTCTCCTCCTCGCAGCTGCAGGGGTGGGTTCTGCACCACAGTGACAGGAAAGCGGCTAAGGCAAGCAGAAAGTGTCTCTGAGAGGCTGGAAGACACACAAACGTATTTCTAACTAATTTTACGAAGTTAGAACAACTCTAAATCAAAACAAGATAAGGCTAGAACAGGAAAAGGAAGTTTTAGCTAATGCTGGGCTATAGGTCACGTTGAAAAATGCACTTCTACAACATTCATCAGTTCTGTTAAGTATTAAAAAGATGCAAAATTCATATTGACCTATTGATTTCATTTCAGGTAATGAGTTCTACCCAAAAGACATCAATCTATAAGAATCATCCCGGCAAGAATTACTATATTAATCAGCTATCTAGGGCAGCAGCCTTGCGAGTGTGACAAATGAGGAGAAAAACGATCTGGGATTAGACATCCATTTCTGATGAAGACATTTAGTAAATTAACAATCAAAGCAAATTTCTTTGATGTTTAAAACCATCTTTTTGGAGCATCATCCGCCTCGCACCACACCCACCTCCCAGGGAAGGTCAGAGGGACTAGTGCCAAGGACTGCATTCGAATCACGACATTGGGCCGGCAAACAGCTCAACGGATTAAAGCACCTGAGGTAGGAGCAGGGGCGGGTTTCCATCCCCAGCCTGCCGTGCGGCCCCGCCCGCGGGACGCACTGAGACCGCGGCTGAGACTGGGCGGGGTGGTGAGCCTGT
The DNA here is from genome assembly GCF_000260255.1 of Octodon degus. Classification (NCBI taxonomy): domain Eukaryota; kingdom Metazoa; phylum Chordata; class Mammalia; order Rodentia; family Octodontidae; genus Octodon; species Octodon degus. The sequence continues at coordinate 3,133,948 of NW_004524770.1, read as the reverse complement.
AATCCCAGCTCTCCAGAGGCTGTAAACGGGAGGATTATTATGAGTCCGATCTAGTAGTGAGACCCTGAACACTCTGTAGACCCTTCCCTAAAATACAAAAAATAAAATAAAAATAAAAAACCATGACATTGCCTTCGAGGAAATTAGTTAAGGGATTCAATAAGAAAAAAACCCACATGTGCAAATACAGTAGACACATAGGTATGCCTATTAGGAAATCAACTTTAAAACCATTGCAACCATTAAGGAATAATTTAGTGAGGTTAGCAAGTATGAGCCCACCTGTGTGCCTGTGTGTCTCTGTGTCTGTGTGTGTGTGTACAGTGGCTCCAATCCCGTGGTCCAGATTCTCCATCTGGGCCCCTTTCCATGCCTGCCTGTCTGTCTTGATGCCTTGGTCACCCTGGAGAACAGCCGTGTCTGCTCCCTGGTTGGGACCAGGGACACCTGTAGGTCTGGACCAACCTGTGCCAGACCCTGCAAGTGCCCCACTGGCGCCCGCAGCCCAAGGGCTCTCTGCACAGTCAGGAAAGGGCTCTGCGCTGTGTGGACGGGCTGGCTTTCATGCTGTGTTTTACCTAAAGACATATACAAGGATCTCTTGTGGAGAAACCGGCGCTCCATTCACCCCTGAGCCAAGGAGACGTGCTCCGCCCGCAATCTGAGCACAAAAAGGAAGTGAAATTTGGCCTCAGCTACGTTCATCTTGAGGGGTCAGAGCCACATGGAGTGAAACCTGCCCAGCGGGCTCAACCTTTAACCAGAAACTGATGCTTAAAGATGAGAACAGAGGATCAGACGAAGAGAGACATGGGCCGCCTTCTCCTGGATAGCTTGAGGGTAGAGAAGAGCTTCGTACAGCCTTGGGTCTTGCACAGGGCCTGGGAAGGCCCCAGAGCCCAGGACTGTGGTGGCCCTCGGCGAGCAGGGCCTCAGACGCTGATGCTCTGGGGAAGAGCTGGGACCCGCCAAGGGGCAGACTGAGAAGGACAGAGGCAGGGAAAGCAAGAGATGGAGTAAGCCAGAGCTGCACAGCCGGAGCCGGAGCAGAGGGAGCAGAGGGAGATACAGGAGCAGACAGACAGAGTGAAGCCTGCTCTCACCTGCACACTACGGACCTCTCCTCACACGCATGCACCTGGCAGCCACACCGTGTTCACGGAGGACGTCATACAGACACGGCACACATGCAAAGTACACGCAGACCCACGAGGGCAGCAGCACCTGGCACTCATCCGCAGCCTGGACCACACGTTCCTGGTCTTCAGGTGACAGGGCCCTCCTCACCAGCCGGGACTCTGCTCGTCCGCTCCCCTCAAGCACCGCTTGCTGTCTTACTCATCTAGGAGTGTCCCCAAGGCCAGCACTGCCACCACTGCTCCAGATTCTGGCCTACTGCCTGCCACTTCTCTCGCAGCCTGAGCCTGGGACAAGAGCCAACGGCACTTCCCTGCCCTTCCTGATGCTCCGTGGCAGTTGAGACCACAGCTCGTCACCTCGGCAGCTCCAACTTCTCCTTCCCACTCCTGGCTACAGCAAAAGGCAGCACCTGACACAGAGTGAGCAGCTGGCAAGGATTTGCTGACTGAGTGGATGAATGAATGGATGAGTGAATGAGACTGCAGTTTCGATCTATCAGTTCTACTCAGCACTGTACTTGGAAGTATGAGGAAGAAACAGAACCACGTGACGGATGTCACTAGAAAGCCTGGAAAGCTATGACACAAAGAGCCCGCCTCCACGGCACCAAACCCTCCCCACCCTCTCCCTCTCTGCCCAGGCAGCCACCCTGTGCCCATCTGCTTCATGAGGGCTGTGTGGGCGTGCATTGTTAGCAGGCGTTGCTGGTGCTGGTTTCCATTTGGAGATGGGATCTGTGTCAAATCCTCATGATTAAGACACAAGAAGGTGCGCTTCGTGGGGAAAAAATAAGCAGGAAAATGTGATCAGACAGTGTCACTGCAGAAGAGGAGGTGAGCACAATCTCTCTACTCCTTGGTCTTCAACCTGTAAAGATTTATAAAATCTTGAAAGCAGTGAATCAAAATGGCAAACGAGAGTACACCCTTGGACACTTGAAAACAGCCTACGGCAGAGCAGTCACCCACTGACGTACACAGGTACAGCACAGTTTTAAGCCATTTAATTCATTAACTCATTTAATCTCAATCCCAGTCCCGAGAGCTGTTTTCCTGAGGAAGTGTGTCTGTTGATGCGAGAGTTCAAGGGCTAAGATGTTCGGCTCTCAAAGGTGCCAGCCTCACTCTTGGTAAAACACAGACTGGAAGCTGCAAGCGGCCTGTTCTGCAGCCTCCCGCGTGTGATGCAGTAGGCTGCCCCAGACACTTCCACGGTGGAGTGCACCAAGAAAAGCTACCACATTTTGCAGAGAAGCAAAGATGCCACCCAGACACACAACCTGCGCTCCTGCGTGGCGATGTACACACTGCAGAGGAGCCTGGCCCTCGGGCACCACACAGACGTCGCTCCTCATGGAACAGACTCGTGGGCCCCGTTTCCTCCTCTAGACCAAAACGTAGCCCCTCAGCTACCAACACCCTGCAGCCAGCCACCCTCTGAACAGCATCAACAGCAGCGCTGAGAGAGCAGCCTTTGGGCATGAGCCACAGCGCTGAGGGCGATTCGTAGCTCTCTGGGTTGGAAGTGAATTGAACTGGCTCAGTTTCAGAGGTATTTTCAATACAATTTTGGAAAGTCAAGCTCAGGGATTGAAATATGACTTGAAAGAAATAAGAATTGTACATATAGGAGTTTAATGAGGAATCAATTATTCTAAGTGGGGAATAGCGAGCCCTGACAGGTCTCCGTGTCACCAGTTGTTAGGTGACATTTTTACAGACATGGGATCTAACGGTTGGAAGGAGTTTGAACATGGACCTGTTCATCTGAGAATATCAAGCCGATTCCTTCCCCCTTATCACTAAAGTGATTTATCACCTTGGCATTTTATTATTTCTTGAAGGCATTTCAAAGCATCCTACGAGGATCTGCACTAATTTTGTAATAATGATTGGATGCGCATCTGACGTTTCAGACAGCACCGCCCCGTGCGTGGGTGACGCAGTCCGTGTGAGGAAGACTTGAGCGTGTGTAGGGAGGTCCCGGTCGGTGTAGCTCGCAGAGCGCCCCACTGCAGGCCTCACATGCCGCGCGCTTGCAGTGGTGCTTGGCTCAGTGGGACACCAGCCAGGTGTTCCTTCAAAAACAAGCAGTAAAATTGCAATCTGCCTCCTCACCCCATTCTGTTTCATTTTCCTTTTCTGGAAAAAAAAAAAAAAGTGCTTGAATCTTTTTTTAAAAACCCTTTTCCCAAGAGATCTCATTTACTACGAAAGAAATCTAACTTGGTTTCAGAGCTGAGGGAAATGTCAACACAAGTAAGATTTTAATGATCACCTGGTTGCATTTAATATTTGCCATAAAAGCCTCTTGTTTGGGACACTCACAATCATTGAAAATACATAGTTGTTAATTATGTATGTGCTCATGACGCCTGCGCCGCGAGGCTAAAAAGCGCTTCCAAGACCCTTTCCTGCCTGCCTAAAACTCAGGGTGTTTGGCCTGCAGACCTCCCTGGAGCGCACGCTCTCGGCATGCTCACGTGCGAGGCGGGAGTCGTGCCCCAGCCCTGCCACTTCCCGCCACTGCCAGGGAGCTACACTCAGGGACGAAGCTCCCCATCAGCATTATGGAGTAGTGACTGATAACGGTAGTGAGTGTGGACAGTTACACCAGGAACACGGAGCTACACCCGGGGAAGGAAGGGCCTCTGGCTTGCTCTCCCAGTGACAGCACAAGAGGAGGCCGCACCACCAAGCACGCTTCTAGCAGGATCAGAAGTCAGAAGGCAAAGCGAGCAGAACCACACCTCAAGGCACCCGCAGCTCCACACACTGCACAGCCTGCAAGGTGGATCTGACCCCGGCTCGTGGCCTCAGGTACCCGGGTTGCTCAGTGCCACATGCCTGTCTCCTGCAGGCTATGGTCATCGGTGAGTGGGCCCAATCGCCAGCTCCCTGGACTGTGGAGACCAACAGAATTAGCTGGGTGGGCCTCGACCTCTGTGAAGTTCCCTGACAGCATTATAGAGTAGTGACACAACTGTGACTGATAATAACAGTGAGTGCGAGCAGTCACCATGTTATTGACATGTGTTGACTTCAACAATGTCCTTGTGGGTGGCGCTTCGTCTAGAACCTCCCAAGCAGTCCTGGAGAAGAGGAAATACCATCTCATCTCTTGGAGTGGGGGATGGGAGTCAAGAGACCCTGGGGGCCACTCACCTCGCCCTTTCCCACACCTGCCCGGATGCTGAGGACAGGTCACCGCAGACATCAGTCCCTTCAAGGATGCCTGGATCGGGAGAGCGTCCCTGCTCATGTGCATCCTGGGAAGCCCCACCTATGGCAGAGGGAGCAGAGCTCCAAGGCCCGGCCACGTGCCCCACGTGGTGTCCCAAGCACATTGCTTAGGCTGCAGAGCTCGGCAGTCGCTGGGACTGCAGGCCAGGCCTTGTCACTGCTTCACCAGGGTCACCCTGAGAGCCATCCCAGAGCATGCCCAGCTGTACCACAGCCAGACATGCTCTGGCAACCAGAAGCGTTTTTCCAACATGTTATAGTCCAGAAATCGTTGATTTCCTCCAAGAAGCATATTCGTGTAATAAAACCCCACATTAGGAGGCTATCAGCGTTAATTAACCAAAACTCCAGATTGCAGCAGGGTTCGCACACACGGCGTTTCATTCTGTGGAAGTACATCTTGTCCAGCATGTGTGGCAACTAAGGACAGGAATGCAAAGCAGAAGCATTTGCTCACCTGTCATCTACTCCAGCCGCAGAAGCCCTGCAAGTGTTCTTTCTCCTTTAGAAGCCTTGCTAGGTTTCTGTAACCAGTCCCCCCGACTTGCCCTCCACCTGCTCAGCCAGCTCTAGCAGGGAACAGGATCAGGTCCTCTTCTGCATCCAGATGCTCACAAGTTCCATGGCCTCAGAGTCAGAATCAGCAGCTCAGGCCGGGGCTCCTCCGTGTAATGGTCACCTCCCCACACCCGCTTTCCTCCACACAAAATAGAGAGCCTCTTGGTGACGCGTCGCTGTGGCTAAGTGCAATCTCATCTTTCCCAGACCCTGGTGACCTCTAGTCATTCTAGAGTCCCATGTGACCACATCAGCCCTTCCTGGGCAGACCCTCAATCTCAGCACAGTAGCCAGAAGCCTCTGGAATAGTCCAGAGTGCCCAGGGGTTTAGATACATTCCTCAAGTACCTTTCAGACGCCTCTGCCTACTCTAGCCGTGCAGCCGTGAATAGATTCAGGCTCTGTCTCCTCCTAATAGAAGTCTTTTGTATATTTGCTTTCCATGGAATGGATCGAAATTTTAACTCATCTTAATGTTGTATATTCTTTAAATCAACATGGAATATGGCCATGAGCCAGTTGAGGTCAGTGGGAATAAAGAATCCAGGGGCACAGTGCCTATCTCCAGGGAACTTGTAATGAAAGAAAGAACATTTCCTGGGCCCCTAGCTGTGGCGAGTCTGGCCTTGGTGTCTTCCCTGCAGTAGAGCCTTCTGATTGTGGACACGGGTGCCATCAGGACCTCGCTGGACAGGTCAGGGATGAATCACACATGAACCCCAGATAAACACTGGCGCACAGCTGTGGAGCACACTGTGAACGCAGGCCTCAACCTCCGCAGCAGGAACAGCGACGCTCCAGAGCGATCCGACCTGAGTCGGCAAATCCACGCTGGCTCTGCGGGGCCAGTCCCTGCGTTCCAGAGGACACCGAGTCTGACACCGGGCTGGGGCGGTCCTCCACTTCAGAGCTGGAGCTGGCGGCATCCAATCCAGGACCAGATTAGGTGTGGCAGAAAGCATAGGAAGGACTGGAGCGGCTGATGGAAGTGAAGGTAGAAAGAAGGGAGGGAACAGCTGTCTGGAGATCGCGGAAACAGAGCTTGCTAGTAGAGGCAGCCCGCAGCACAGGGACACAGGGTGGGGTGGAAGCTTAAGCAATGGCCCTAAGTAGTGAAAATCAAAGCCCTATTTTCTACTTACCAACACCAACCCACTGTCCTCCTCCTTCCTTAACTTGTGAAGGTGTACGTCTTGATCTTGCTCATTTCTGGCAGAATCCCTACTCGGCCAGCATGACCAAGGCCCCACCCCTTTTGCAAGGGCAGCCAAACCTGGTCCTCCTGGCATGGAGAGCAGGCTTGGGGAAGCTGACTGAGACAGCCCTGCCTCTTCTCTGAGACAGAAGAAAGGTGGGCAGAGTGACCCTAGCCCGTGTGACCTGGGCTCACTCCAGGTCTGCGTCCTCCCTGGTGAAATGAGCCCAGAGCGCTCTGGCCCTCTTGGCAGTCCTTGACCAAGAGCTGCTCCATGCACTGCTGATGTCACCAGCCCTCATGCTGGGCCAACAACCTGGGCTTGGCCTGGCTGCCTTGTCCTGGTTGAGGCTGCAGACTTGCAGCACGGGAAACCAAGTCAGCAGGATGGGGTCATTCATACTGTAATCCCAGCACCCTGGGAGGCTGCCACAGAAGGATCCCAAGTTCAAGCCCAGCCTGGACTATTTATCTGCTTAATAAGACTTTATCTCAAAATGAAAATTAAAAGGGGCTGCCTGTTGATGTAGGTCAGTCCTCAGTATGAAGCACGCAAACACACATACACACACAGACACATACACATCACAAAATTCACACTTCCTGAGAGTAGAGACTCTGGAGGATTTGTTTGTGGCTGTAGCCAAGTCCTGGGAGGATTGGACATGGAGCGGGTGTGGAGGGATCCAGCAGCTGACCCTGCTTCTCAGGGGCCGTCTCCACATCCCCAGATCTCCCAGCAGGCTTCTGGGCCAGCCTAACCCTGCCAAGGCCCCCAAGACAACATCTTGCAAGCCGATACTTTGTAGCATGTGCTCCCCACGTGGTCACAGAGTGGTGGGGAAGGCCCTCTCCACCCGCTTTGTCCTGTGCTCTTCAACCTTTCCTGAAGTGCCCCTGCATGGAGATAGGCACCCTCTCTGGCACACAGCTATGACAATACAGCCGCCACTCTGGCGCAGGAGCCCTGTGGACACTGAGCATGCATTACCAGTCCATTGGCCTTGAAAGAGAGGCATTATCCTGTCCTCATGTTGGGTGGGGAGCAGCCCCAGGTAGGCTTGGAGTGACCACGCAGACACAGTGAGGATTCCTGGAGCAAGCCCAGGGGCAGTGGGCCCATCCTGCCCAGCCACACTGCTCAGGGGACACGAGTGACCGACGGAGTGGGGCACATGGACTCCCGTCCATCACGGTGACTTCTGGGGCACAATGCCCGCGCCAGCGCCCATCAGTGCTTCAGGTGACAACAGAAGGGAAGACAGCACAGGTGGAGCAGCTTCCTCCTCCGTCAGCACTCATGCACCCCTGAGCACCTTATAAGTCCCTCTTGACTCCCGGGAACTCTGCTTCTTTATCAGTCCTGATGATAAGGAACATTGCTAAAGGATAAGAATGTTCTGCTTTAATTTTTCATGAGGGCAAACATGAAAAATTCAAGCTAATACAACCCAAAGTGAGCAGGGAGGGCACCCATGAGCCCTGACATCTGCTTCTCACACCAACGCCACCGCTTCCTGTGGCCACTCCCACCCTGGCCGGATGCAGTTGGAGCCCAGACTGTGCAGACCAGCGAGCCAGATGCTGGGGCGAGACACAGGTGTCCCCTGCGTGCCACTGGAAGGCCCTGCGTTTGTTTATCAGAAGGTCATTTTTAATGGTTTTAATTTAAATTTTTTATGCTTTTCTTCATGAAAAATTTAAAAACTCTATAGTAAGGGTCACATTAAAGAAATTCGGAAGATTAAGGAGCAACGCTAGCTGCTGCAGAACCCAGCCTGGCTGCAGTGCTAGGCTTCCAGTGGCAGTGCCCGAAGGGACACGCTCTCATCCATGGCCGTCCTGCTCGGAATCCTGCACCAGGCCTGGCCTGGCGGCCACCACCCTCTGGAAACAGGAGAGGCCAGCTGCTCTGCCACCTACTCTTGCCTAGCTCAAGTTTTCAGCTCCTTTTTCCTGACAGTGTTGTCTTTCTGTGCTGCCACAGCCCTTAGTGACTGGGCGGTCACCTCTGAGCCAACTTGACAACAAACCAGGAGCATCCCCATGGAGACCACAGGCACAGCACGCTGGTCTCCTCTCTAGCTCAGAACCCTGGGGAGCAGCTGAAGTAGCCCTGGGGAGCAGTGGTCACCTGTGGAATGGGAACACCGCCTCACCTGTGGCCAGGAGGGAGGCCCAAACTTACTCTCTGCTTCATTCATTTGCAGACTTCATAGCCAGCAGCACTGCTCTGGACCATACACAGCGATGGGACATGGAATCCCAGCTCCCCAGGCAGGCCACTACCATGCTGTGGTAGGTGAGGGACCCTGTGCTGCAGAACCGCCCACCCAGTTGCTCAGATAATGCTGTGGTGCCAGAGGCCCAGGGACCAAGAGGGGACTCCAGACAGGGGAGGAGGAGGACTGTTCCAGGCCCCTCTTGCCAAGGCCACAAGGAAGTCAGAGGCATGGGACATCCCTTCACAGAGCTCCAGTCCCCTCCCAGCCCCTCAGGCCCAGCCCAGCCCTGCCATGCTCCATGCTCCTGTCTCCATGGGTCTGACCTCTGGATCTGCAGGGGAATGGGCAGTGGGCGCAAGCTCCAGCAGCGGGCTGCCTTCCCTGAGTGTGATAGCCCGGGGCAGGCACAGTTGTGCACATTCCTGGCCCACCCCAGGGCAGCCGCCAGCGTGGATGACAGCGGCTAAGAGGCAGCTCCTAGTCTGTTGAACACGGGTCATTTCCATTTGGGAGCACCCCAGGGCTTGAGCAGTCTCTAGCAGGCTTTTGCTTTTTCTTTCTTTAGGCCGGGAGTGGAATGGCGGAATCCCGTGCCATATCAGCGCAGCTGCCACTCACTTCCTGGGTTAGTCTAGGAGGTGTTTCTCCAGCGCAGCGAACCCCCTATACTGTAGCACAGTCCTGGTAAAGAGAAGATTTGCTTTAGTATTCCAGCGAACTTGCTCGTAATTCACTTCTTGAGTAATGTGGGCTACGATGCTACTTGGGATTCTTATCCTGAGTGGTGTGGGCAGGGCAGTTGGTTCAAGAAAAAGAGCAATGAACTGTAGAGGCTGCGAGCACAGAAGGCCTCCAGAGATCAGCAGCCAGGGAGAACCAGCAGCAGAAGCCAGTAACCGGGGGCCGGGGAGATGGCTCAATAGAATGAGCATTTCCCTGGCAAGTGCAAGGGCCTGAGTTCAGTCCCCAGTTCTGCAAAAAAAAAAAAAAAGAAAGAAAGAAAAAAAAAGAAAGAAAGAAAGAAAAGAAAAGAAAAAGAAACCAGTAGCCAGCAGAGTTGACCACGGTGTTTGGAGCCAGCTGCCGCTAGAAGAAGGCAGCCCACAGCCGCTGGCAACAGCTCGCTGTACCATCTGCTAACATCCGGCACTGTCTGGTGTCGCCTGGTGACAGGCGTCAGGACTGCTAGCAGAGCTGCGCTTTGTGAATTCATGACTTCCATCTGAACCGAGCAAAAGAGCTCTAGACTGATGGGAAACAAACGTGGTGTTAGGAGGTGGAGTCTCGACCGCAAAGGCAGTCACGGCGGCACATCCCCTTCCCCGCCCCCCCTTCACGCTCCACTTCCTGCAGCTGTGAGGTGGTTGCCCGAGCGTGGCCAGAGCCTTCCACCCGGCCTGCTGGCACTGGAGACAGACGGTGGTTGTGACTTACACTAGATGTTCACCCAAAGCCCCGTGCGGCCCTGACGTGAGGGGTTTTGTAGAGGTTGTGTCCAGGGTGTGTGGTGCTGGGCTTAAAGGTGTGATACTGAGATTAAGAATGTGATATTGATAATAAGGTTGTCCCACCGTAGGCGTGGGTGGCCCTGATCAATACACTCACAGCCTGGCTACCACGTAAGAGGATCAGAAAGAAGCTGCTGCTCTTATTCCGGCTGCTGTCTTTTCACTGCTTGCCGACTTCTTCCTGTGCTGCCACACTGTGAACTGTTCCTCCTCTTTGGTGCCTCTCTGCCCTGCCACCCTGCCTGGAAGCCAGCCAGGGATGGACTGCGGCCCCTATAAATTGTGAGCTGAAATAAGCCTTTCTTACTTTAACCTTCAGTGTTAGTTATTTTATCTCAGCAACGCTGAAAGTAACTAAGAGATTTTGGTACCAGAAGTGGGGACATTAGTGTGACATTACCTGGCTGAGTGGTTCAGGATGCTTTGGAATTGGCTTTTGGTAAGAGTTTGGAAAGGTTGGGAGATGCCAGCGAAGAAGCACTTGTGAAATGCTTTAAGATGTACTTGATTGGAGATTATGGTCAGAGTTCAGAAGACCAGAATACTGATAGAAATGCTGCTAGTGAAGACAAGGCTCAGGAGGTTTCTTCTGGGAAGAAGGGCTGCACTGACTATTAGACTCCACACCCTGTGTATTACACTTTGGCAAAAGTTTGTCTGCATTTTGTTCATGTCCAAGAATTTTGCCTGAGACTAAGTTTAAGGACAGTATACTTATTAATCTTACAGAAGAAATTTCAAGATGATCTAAGGCAGTGACATGGATATGGTTTGGGCTTTGGCCAGATTTATGTTCAGAATCAAGAGCAAATAATCCAGCAGAATGATTTCAAATATTTTGAGTTTGGTCAGAAAAGAAATCGTAGTAAAACTGTGGGTTGCAAAGATAGAGCAGAGAGAGAACTTGGGTGCTGAGAATGGACAGGACAAGAAAAAAGATGGCCTGAGAATTTCAAGAGCAAATAGGATTCCAGCCTTTGCAACCTCAAGGTTGCGTGAGGGAGGGGCTTTGCTTTGAGGAGAAAGTCCAGAGTGTGTGCTCCAGAATGGCAGTGGCTTGGGGGAGTTGTTCCTTGGGATTGAGTTCAAAACACTCAGCACTTCAGGCACTTGACCCCTACAGCTGAGACAGAAGGAAGCCTGGCTCCTGCTTCAGCTGGGAGCGGACCCTGGCATCATCTGTGTGGTGCTGGTTCTGGGTTCATGAAGCATACAGAGTTACATTGCAGAAGGATTTCCATTCAGATTTCAGAAGGAGGCTTGGAAGGCCAGGCGGTCTCCCCTGAAAGGGTAGCATGTGAAAAATGTGAGAGTGACCCAAAGGTACAGTGGGCACCCTAGAATGATGGAGAACCCAGGAACCAGGTTCCAGGGGCTGAATGTTGTGAGGGTATCTAGATGTCCCCCAAATCCTCAGGCACTCATGGATGGAAAGTTGCAAAGTGGCTGGCTTAGCATGAGTGGTGCTAGAATTAAGGGTGATTCTGGCATTAAGGGTGCCCCATCCTGGGGATGTGTGGCACCACCCAAAGTGTAGTAGCTTGGAGGGACAAAAGGGACAGCAAGAAGCCAGGCATGCTGCTGCTGCTGCTGCTGCTTGTTTCTGCTTTACTTTCTGCTTGCTGCCTTCTCCCTGCTCTACCATGTCACGAGCGTCTCTCCCTGGCCATGCAGCCCTGCCTTGGAGGCAGCCAGTTATGGACTACGTACTCTACAAAGTGAGCCAAATAAACCTCTGCTCCTTCAACTTTGGGGGGAAGGTATTGTGCCTCAGTGGTGAAAAAGGTAACCAAGATATTGACTGTGGGCTGAGTCCTTTAAAAACCACAAAACACAATAAAGCTCCCCTCTCTTAAATTATAGGTGTTGGACGTTTTGTCCCAGCAATGAGAAAGTGACTGAGACAGGATCACTACAAATATAACTAGATACATTAAGAAGAGAACATATTGCAGTCAGAAGGACCCTAATCCTCCATAAAACAGGGTTTGACACAGGGGCATGCCACCTGAAGAAGACAGAGACGGATGACATTCCTGCAAGCCAAAGAATACCAAATACTGTCAGAAGCTGAAGGAGCTTGGGATGCACCCTTCTCAAGCAACTTCTGAGGGGATGTGGCCCTGCTGACACTTGGGTTTGGATGTCTGGCCACTGAATTTCTGCTGTCGGAGCCCCCAGTTAGTGCCACTTCATTACAGCATCCATGGGAACATCACACCCAACTCACATTCGTGTTGGAGACCAGCCACTCCTCTCCGTCTCTCAGGGCTCTAGGTGCCCCTGGAGGTGACAAACAAGCATCTGGGACAATGGTAAGGTGCTCAGGGCACCTGTCAGACTCTCATGTGTTTCTATTGAGTCCACAGCACTATGGCTATGAGGATGTAGGCATCGCTTCCCTCAACAAGAGTGTGGGACTTGGAAAGGATGCCCTGGATGACAGGCCTCTGACATGAAGGCAGACCTTGCCCTGTCCTGGATTCTGGCTCTCTTTGCTGTGACCTGCATGTGTCCCAGTCTGACCCCTGTCCAAGGTTCCCACCCAACCTTTGCCTGCATTCTCACCTCTCCTGCTGAGAGGAGTTATTTGGACTGATTTAACCATATACTCTCAATCTAGCCACCTCAAAAAAAAACAAAAAAAAAAATGACCACATGGGGCTTTGGGGGGTTTCTAGACACAAACCATAACAACCTCCAAGCAAATCCTTGCTCAGCACAGCAAAATTTCCCTCTGGCATCAGCCGTAAAAGCTAGATGGCAGACGGGCAGCGCACGGCCGGATGCCAGAGAGCGCCCCTTACTGCTCGTATTAAAACGGTTTGAACGTTAGGAGGGTTCTGGAGTCATCACTTTTTAAAAATTTATTCTATTTTAATTTAAAGAGTGAAAACAAAAACCAAAACAAATAGCAGATATAAAGACTGAAACAGGGTAACAAGATCAGGATTTCTTGTATCTATTGTATTTAAGCCTATGATTAAATCAAAAGCCAATACACAGTATAACAGCCATTGTTAATTTTCTATTCTTGATTTGCGATTCTGTACCACTTTTGTTGTTTTATGTTGCTTTGTTTTTGTCTTTGTTCTTGTTACTTGTTTTTGTTCATTTTTTTCTCTTTAAAATATTTTTTTAAAAAGCCTGCATAGAAAAAAAATCTAGCACCCCAAAGAAATATTCAAAATGTATGTATCTGTGCATTTATTGTCACAACCTCTGGCTCTTCACTGGCCTTACACACCCACTCTAATGAAGAGTGGCAGCCCATGTGGGTTCCAGGCACTTTAAAGTATATTCCTAATAACCGGATCCCTGGAGGACCCCAACAAACAACCCGCTGCAAAGCTAGAAACACGCCTACTCTTAAGAAAACGATGCCACTGGGTGCTGCAATGAGTGCTCCAGACTTCAGTTTAGAACAGATTTGCTAACCCACTACTTAGAATGACTAAAACACAAATAAAGAGCACAGTACCAATTGCTGGTGAAAATGTGGTGCAACAAAAATTCTTCTGTGTTGATGGACGAATCCAAAGTGGCTCAGTTGTCTTGGAGGACAGCTGGCAGTGACTTTCAACGCTGTGTGTAGCTGTCCTTAAGATCCCTTAGGTATTTGCATAACTGACTTGGAACTTCTGATCTCATCAAACCCTTCTGGTAAATGCTTATAGAAGCTTCTTCACTCACCTAAAACCTAGAAGTAAGCAGGATGCCTCCCAATAGTTGAATGGCTAGAATGTACATGAAATGGGACACCCAGTATCAAAGCAAAAAGAATGAGATAGCAAACCACACAAAGCTGCTGATGTACCTTGAATGCCCATTGCTGAGTGGAGAGAGCTCTTTAGGAACCTCCATACTGTAGCATTTAATTATGTGACATTCTAGAGGATGCAAAGCCATAGAGATGACAAAGAGGAGTTGAAATGATGTTGGTTAACTAGGACAACTTGGGTCCTGAGACTGGCTGAGTGGCCTTGCAATCCCACTACCCTTTTGGCAAAGCCCATGCTACTTTACAGTAAGCAGCAGACCTTGGAGTATGCAAGTCAAAATAAAAACTGCAGAGACTGGAAGCTAGCACAGTAAAATGCAGGCGGTGCTGGGCCAGTATACCTGCACTGCCCACATGTGGTGCACGCCTTGAAGGGGTGGCCAGAGGCCTGAGCTGAGCCACTCTGGAGCTGGGTGGGAGGCTCGAGGCACAAGAACTGCGTGGAGCGCACCTGCACGTGCTGCCTCGGTCTCTCCCCGGGCCGGAGGGAGCAGCTCCAGTGCTGTTGTGCAGCCGTGCTGGAGGAGAGCAGAGGATCATGGGTGGGGGGCTGTCAGGGCCAGCTGTCTCCTCTATCCTTCCTGCAGCGGGAGGTCACAGGAGACCAAGGGGAGGGGACCAGAACAACCCATGCGCAATGCAGTAGTGACTGGAGGTACAGACATCTCTGAGTCCAATTTAGACTAACTTAAATAAAGATGCTTGTACACAAACTACGTGTGTCTACAGATGCACACAGGTGCACACAGGCACACACAGACACAAATTATATATGGATATGTGTCTACACACGTGTGCACACACCCAGGGTTAACATCTATGCAGGTTTATTTCTTACCTCTGTCAGACAAGAGGGCTCGAAGCAAAACCACCACCCCAGGAGCACCGAGCACACCTCACTGTGCTAGATCCTGGTTTCTAATATCATTCTCTTAAAAAATGATCAAATAAGAAAGTGAGCAAAAGCACGTGGGGGGGAACACAGAAGGGTCCCTGTCCAAGCAGGCTCCCCCCTTACAAGTGCAGCTCCTCATACCCTGCTCCTTAAATGCGGGCCGCACACAGTTGCCTCCTTCCAAAGAGTATGAGGACAAAGAGCAGAAAGAACCATGCCACAAGGCAGAACCCTAACAAGCACAATCTCCTCCGGTGACACCAGGTACACGGACAGCACCTGGTCACTACTGTGTGGCCCTGAGACCACGTGCTAATGGTGGTGCTCTGCTCCGTGATCTTCCTACCGCACGCTGACCAGGCCCACAACTTCCTAGATGAGTGGCTGGACGGCACAGGTTGAAATAAGAGACAGGCGTTATGAGGTTAGGGCTCCAGGAGAATCAAAACCTCTAGCAGACTTTGAGGTTCTCTGGGGGCTGAGACAGAGAACTTTCCTGGGTGAACCTTGTTGATTTGGTTTTAAAACAAAGGAAAGGAGGAGAGCCCAGAAAATGGAGCAGGGCCTTGGAGTAAGAGCAAAGACTTCTACAAGGAGTAAAGGATGCCAGGTAGGGGAACGATCCTAAATCCAGGTTCCATTCACCACAGGAGCGAGGCACCTGCAGCTACCGTCGCCAGCTAGTTAAGTGGGGCTGCAGGCAGGTGTCCTCAGCTGTGGCCTCCTCTTGCCCTTTGAGCTTCCCAGCTCCACAGGTCACTGCAGGCCTCAGCCTGGACCAGGGACTCACAGAGGCTCACGGGCTACGAATCCACTGCCCTTCTCCAGGCAGGGGGCCCAGGCCTGGGGCAGCCTCACAGGCCAACAGAGACAGCTAGCTGACGGAGTCCTCCTCAGAGCCCCTTCACTGGGCTCTCCACCACCTTCCAAAGCCAGTGCTGGGGAAAAGCAAACAGATCCCCTTTGAGAAACATTCTAGAATGTCTCAAGGTCAACAATAATGCCTCTTCAGAACTGTCGGGGTTATCAGAGATAAGGAAGTATGATATTTGTTGTGAATGAACTGGGTCACCCAGGTTCATAATGCTCAATGAGACTGTATTTAAAGATAATCCCATTAGGGACAAAAGTAAAGCCAAATGACACAAGAAGTTTCGGGGCTGACGCCGTAGGACAGTCCTCTGAGGCAGTTCTCTCTGCCTCGAGGCTACAGAGTGGAGACAGTCCTCTACAGGCTGGGAAGAGGCCTCACCACACACTGACCTTTCCATGTCAGGCATGGTCAGCGGCTTCCAGCCAGCAGAGCTCAGAAAAGAGACTCGTGCTGCCTGAGCTGTTTTGATACCGTGCCTGGAGAGCTGACAGCAGCGACACGCAACTGTAATGTGGTCGACTGCAAGGTGTCCCCAGACGCAGGGAAGAATGCTGAGTAAGACAGAGGAGGTCTAGGAAGTACAGCCTTCTGGGTAAGCTGCTCTGTCGGGGCTGGTCACTGGTTGTGAAGTATCTATTGTATTTAAAATAGGATAATAATGGGGTGATCGTCGGAGTACGTGGGACCTCCCTGACTCCCTTCATCATTTTCCCCTGTAAGTCTTAGCTGTCTTAAAATAGAAAGTTCATTAAAACATAGATTTGTTGCTGCAGTGTGGATAAAGTTATGTGTGAGTAAAGAAATAGGTTTTTGCCTAGGGCTTCAAACAGTGCTGAAGCAAGCCAATGCACCCAAGCCGAGGTGACCTCCGGAGCGCGGAGGCAACAAGGAGGGAGCAGGGCTGGCGGGGGCGAGCCAGGGCTGGACGCAGCGCCGGGGCTCCAGGATGTGGCTGCTCCTGCAGGACCTGTGCCTCGGGTGCCCAGCCACGCAGGCAGCGCGCAGCCTCTGCCTCTGGTCTACTGAGCGGACGCGGGCTGGCTGGCGCTCTCCCAGCGCATGTAACCAAGACAGGCTGCGCTAGGGCACCACTGCAAAAGTGTATAATTGATGGACTGAAAGAAATACACACACACACCCAAAAAAAAAACAATCAAAGAAAACTCTAAGGCTACAGAATGAAGTATGCCCATAGCCTGACAAAGCTTCTGTGAGCTAATTAAGCTGACCTCTTTCAACTAGTATAATCCTACAAAATCTGAGACACTCATCATTCACCATTCACGGCGCATTCCCGCCTGCGTGCTCCCCTGCACTTGCCTCCCTGCTGTCGTGTGTCCTTACTGTGGCCCTGCGCGGCCCCACTACCCCGCGCCTGGGGGCCTGTGCTGACCCTGGGCTCTGGAGGGCCCCCCCCCCTGCACATCCAGGTGCACATTCCATCTTATTCTGGATTTGCTCAAGCAGGGGGCTTCCCTCTTCCCTGCTAAATTAGGGTCTTCAGGACAGGATTAAATGCAATCCTGAGTCACCTCTGTATGCTCCGAAAACCCTGGAATCTTGCCTTTACCCCACAAAACCTCGAACTGCACCTGATAGATGGAGGAGAAGACACATGAACAAAGGACTCATTATTTTTGGAGCACAGCTCTGATATTAATTGAGCTGGTAAGAAGAACTGGAAGTGGCTAATAGCTTTCTGTTCCCTCTCTCTTCTATCTGCCGTCACATGCAGAATAACCCCAAGGGCATGAGCCCATCCTTCTCTTCTACTTCTTCAACAGTTCTTGAAACACTGGTGACAATTTTCAGCCCTGGCTGCTGTGGAGCTGCAGCCTAATCTCCTCGGCGCAGCGAGACACAGTTGGCTGGCCCTGGAGTTCACACTCCACCGTCCAAATGTGGATGTGATGGTTTTTGCATTGTGTTGTGCCTCTCGATGATGCAGGAGCTTGCTGTGGAGAGGGTGTCATGGTTGAGCAATTCGTAGTCTGGAATAAGACCCAGCCCTCCATCATGAATGTTTTCATGAGGCTCCACACATTCTTTTTAAACCAGTTACTCTAGGAGCTCATGTCTTTCTACCTGCTTTTAAGCCATTTGTTTTCTGTCGGGTCTTGGGCAGATTACTGCCTTTCTCTAAGAGGGGATGGTGCCAGTGAGTACCTCATGGGGCTGCTGGAGGGTGGGAGGGCTTGATACACTGACTCGGCCCGTGAGTCGAGACATGGGGTAATGACCTGGAGGAGGAACGGGGATGAACAAGACAGGGCAAGAGACACGAGAGATGGAGACGAGACAGGCTTTCTGATCAAGTCTCGTTTATTGAGGAAGTGAGCAGGGTCTAAATAGCTGTATAGTGGAAGCAGTTGGGCGGGACTAGTTGTGGATTGGTGGTGGAGGTCCAGGACCACAGGAAGATGCCGAGGCAAGTGGGGATTGGTGCTGCAGCGCTTCTTGCCCAAATAAGGGAAAATATAACAGGAGCGGTCTGTCGCCCCCCGCCCCAATACACAAAGCTCACAACAGCTGGGCAGGGCACAGAAAGAGCTAACCACACCGATGGTTGGCAGGTGCACACGCTGGAGGCTCCCGGCCTGGCTGTGCCTGGGGACACCATGAGGGCGGGGCTTGCTGAGTGGCAGCATGAGCTCCGGGCGGGCAGGCGGTGCCAGTGGTGGTGCATTCTGGCTGTGTGGACAAGTGGCAGGTTTTGGCGTCCCAAGATCCTACATAGCCTTCAGTAACTGTTGAAGAAGTAGAAGAAAGAGCTGGGCTCCTGCCCTCGGGGTTCTTCTGTGCATGATGGCAGACAGAAGAGAGAGGAAAAGGAAGGCCCCAGCCACTTCCAGTTCCTCTTTCCAGGTCAGTTCATTTTGTAGCTCTGCTCCCAGCATGCACCTACACCAGGCAGGGCTGAGTGGGGCAGGCTGTGGGGTGGGAGGCTGCCCAGGAGCCACACCAGCACCCCTAGAGAGTCTGAGCCTTGAGGCCCTGTGGGCTGAGGTCTCCCTCATTGGCCCCTTTGGAGCAACAGTCAGTGGCCTGCACAGGGGCAGGTGGGCCACCCCTTCCTCCCCAGCTGTAGGTTTGGTGGCTGCTGACTCTGCCCCACAGCAGAGAGGCTGTTCTGCAGGCACAGCCGTGAGATTCGGTGGGCCGGCACCAACTGGAGGCAGCTAGGGAGAGTTTATCCTGGGGGTCATGAAGCCCAGCGCTGACCAGAGGTGATCCAGGAGTCGGGGAGGCCAGTGGCTGGCACCAGGGTACCTTTTGCCCAGAATCCCACAAGGTAGCCACCTCTTTGCCTGGCCACATCTCTTCCAGTGTGTGTTTCTTCCTACCCAGGCTCAAAGACCAGAGCTCGCCCTTCTACCCTGCTCCATGCCTTCTGGTGAGAGCGGGACTCCTCCTCCTGGGTTCGGGCATCTTCACAAGCCCATCCCTCCTGGCCTGAAGAGTGCGTCCCATTCTGCAGGACAGAGTGAAGAGGGGTCATTCCGGTTAAACAGCAACTCCCCCAAATGCTGATTTCCCACCTGCAGGGGCACATGGTGAAGCTGGCCATGCTGGAGGACTTTCCAGCTGCCCTTGTCCTTGACCTTCCTTGGGGATCTCACTTCTCCACAGCATGTGTGAGTCCTTGGGCAGAAATCAAATTCAACCTGCCTGGTCAGGACAAGCTGCCAAGGGCAGACATTCCCAGGAAAGGCATGTGTTCTGCCGTTAATTTCCATGCCACCTGGGAGAGAGGCCCTGCAAGCACGGGAGGTGAAACTGCAAGCCGCACCTCCCCCGCCGCTGCCGCCGTGGGTGATTGGAGCAGACAGCACTGTCTGATGGAATTTATTGTTTTGCATCCCCGGACATAAAGCATTGTATTGTACTTGCAAATCTGGACCACACTGTCACATTGTAAAGCCTTCCCCCTGGAATTTTGAATGAAAACAAGGTCAATAAAAAGAGACACCAGCTTATGCCCCTTTCCATAGTCGCTGCGCACTCAGGAGTGGGGCATCCAGGGCCTGGCATTTGCGTCCTAAGGACTTGGCCACACTCTGCTTTGGGCTGCCTTCTCCTGCTGCATGGAAGGGGCGTGCCGCTGCCGAGCTGTCCTGGGCTCCACACACACATCGGCCTTGGTCTTCTCCACCAGGAGGACAAACAGGGCCACTTTCTGTAAGGCTGCGCTGACGTAAATAATTGAAATTCGGAGCTCGGTGTGGCTCCGAGATGAGACATCATCTATTTTAAATGATAAGAAAAGTGTCTGTTCTCTCCACTGGGGACAGCCAGATCCCTTTATTGCACCACCCGCTTTGCCCACGCCTCCTCCCTCTTCTGCTGAGCTGAGTGAAAGCACCATGCTGGGAGGGGAAAGGCACACAGAAGGCGGTTGGTCGGAGGGTGCCTTCTCTTTCTTTTGTAGTTTTCTAAGAGTAAAACAAATTACATTGCCACAGAACTTCATTTTCTATATATTTTTCAAGAAAGTTCTCAGCAGACTCAGAAACTGTACAGAGATAGGATCAGACACAGTAGCACAATTTAAACAGAATTAAATAGAATCTGATTTATAATCCTGAACCTGTAGACCAGAGTGTGTATTAATAAACCATCTCTGGGGGGAGACCGGAGTTGACATTCCCAAACTTATCCCAGGTAGAATCTTCTGCCATATATTATTGGACATTAAAATTCTCTGCAGCGCTTAGGGCTGCAAATCTGCCTTGCAGGAAGTCGGATAATATCCAATCTAGTGGTTCATTTCTCAGTGGGGGAGATGCAGACACTAGAGGACCTCTCTGTACTGAAGACCCAGAGA
>NW_004524770.1:3111265-3113026 GCF_000260255.1 Octodon degus | reverse complement strand
CTCTGATGGGCAAGATAATTTATGTAATTGTTCAACGCTATCATACCCAGGCGTTTAATCTATATTTAATAGCTTGGTGAGACAGGACGTAATGAACATTGCTCAGTTCTGTGATCACACAGTGAGCCCCAGAATGCTTTGCAGTTTACGTATTATTGCCATCCAGTATAATCTAATTTTTCAGTCTTACCTGATGATTACGGAAGGAGCAGGGACAGGCCTGACGGTAAAGGTGAGAACCGATTTGAAGAGGAGGAAATATACATTATTTCTTCATTAAGGATTTCCTTCTTCAATGAAAGAGATGGCTATGGAAACCCCGAGAATCTAGCCAACAGAGTTGACCCTTTGGTCACATAGCAGCGTTAGGATGGCCTTGAGCAGGTGCTGTGACAGTGGCCAGCCTCAGCCTTACATGTGGAGAGAATAAAACATCTCAAGAAGGAAGCCCCGAAGCTTCCTTGTAACGCCACACGACAATCGTCTCCCAAGCTCTCACCTCCAAATGAGCATGATTTCTAAAGGAAGGGGAATCATCTAATTTGACTGCATTACTGTAAGGGTAACTCAACTCACAAGTCCAGAAGTTATTATATTGTCTTTCCAAAGAACTTCTAGGATTTAAGACATATCAAAACACTATAAAGAGTTTGCATATGCCACATACCCTACTCTCTCTGTTATTAAAAATCGTACATTAGTATTGCATGTTAGTCATCAAATCAATTGCTCAATCGATGTCAATACAGCGCTATTCACTGCAGCCTACACGGCGCCAGATTTTCTAGGTGTCACATTCCACTCAGCAGTCACTCCTCCCTAGGCTCCCATCGGCTGTGGCAATTCCCCAGATTGTCCTTGTTTTTGATGACCTGAGTAGTGCTGGGCAGCTGTCTGATGCATTTCCCTGGAGAGGGCACGCAGACTGCGCTTGGTGTGGCTCTTGGTTCTGAGAGGAGGCAGCAGCCGGAGCCGCCCGCCGCCCGCGGCACCGAGGGTGTGGTCAGCTTTGAACTTGAGCGCCTGGCTCAGCAGAGTCCGGGGAAAGTTCCTCCGCAGAACTTACTCGTTGTTCCCTCTTCTAGACCGTATGCTTTGCCCACGCAGAGAATGGGCCTTTGCACTCCTGGCAGTCATCTCGATTACTAGGAATTCTATGCACATGAGATTTGTCTCTCCTTCTGGACTCATTTATTCAACACATATTTACACAACTATGGACCTCAGGGTATTTATTTTCATCTGAGGTTATTTCTTCTAATTACTCAGGCTGTGGCCATTGGATGACCTCTCACTGGCTGCTGTGCCCTGAGTCTTTTCCAAGGTGACATCTCAAAATTGAAGGTCTCATTGTTCAGTTTAAAGTCAGTCTCATTTTCAGGCTCGGCAAGACGCTGCGGGTGCTTACTATGTGTGTCGCGCCCTAGTCCCAGATCAGTCATTTCGCCAAGATTCCCGGATATAATAGTAGGCGTGCGAGGAGAGGATACTGGAGTCCAAGTTCCTCTTTATTCTGGAGGAAACCTCCCAACTTGCAGTCTCTTGACCGAGTAGTATTTGGCTTGATTCTCACTGGAAGTTCAGGAATAGGCGTTCTCATTAATTCTGAGCAACAGGTCACATGGCTGATCTGGTCAGGAGGTGGTTGATGAAGGACTTCGATCCAGGTTGTGCCTCCCCATCGACCCCTGCAGTGTGGGTGCCCTCTGTCGCACGCGCTGCTGCCCACTCCCGCTGCGTGGCTGCCCACACACCTCCCGC
>NW_004524770.1:3101641-3110971 GCF_000260255.1 Octodon degus | reverse complement strand
TGGCTGCCCACACACCTCCCGCCGTGTGGCTGCCCACTCCCGCTGCATGGCTGCCCACACACCTCCCGCTGCGAGACGCGGACGTCACTAATGGAAGCTGCACCCGGGCGTCATCCGTGGCGTCCGTGAGGTGCTGCTGCTGCTGCTGCTGCTGCTGCCCGCTGCGGCTTGCAGGCCTGCAGGGTTCATCAAGGTTGTCCTGAACTGGGGGGCTCAGGGCACCCGACGCGCTCTAGCACCCCCTACAGGCTGTGGAGAGGCTGCCCGTTGAGAGCCCGTTTACCGCGCAAGCTCTGCCCGCTGGAAACGCCCAGCCGCCCAGCCGTCTCCACACAGTCCTGCAGCGCGTAGCTCCTGGCAGGACACTCTTGCCGAGGTCCGTGCTGGGGCTCATTCTTTTTCATGTTCACTTAAATTAATTCAACTGATGACAGGGGGTTGGCGCTTTATCCTCCAGAGAGGCAGGATTAGAGTCATCTCGATTAGCCCTAAATGAGTCCCTGAAGGAAAATTTAATTTACTTCTCCAACATTGCTCCGAAATCAGAGGTGAGATTCAAGAGGAAGGTGAGAAATGGTTTTAAAAGAAGTCCGCTTCCTCTGAGATAAGAGCCTGGCCTTAGCCTCCCCACTTGGAGACAGTGTTGCAGCACCTTTGTATGGCACCACTGTTCCATTTTGTTAAATGCTCAGAATTTAAAATCATCCCTGATGCCCCGGTATTTGGAGTCTGTGCGTGGCAGGGCAAGACCACTTCTCTGTCCAGCAGGGTCCTGAGCCCGGCTTGCGCTGTCCCAGGAGTCTGGTAAGAATCACAGGTCACAAGGTGAAGAAGGTCATCCCCAGAGCCACACACGGCCAACTCAGGGCTGGACAAGAAGGTGCCCAAGGATGGACGAAGCAGCTAAAATGTGCTGCCAGACATCCAGTGTGTTACAGAACGAGTGATGCCTGCTTCTGTTGGAATCAAGGCACAGGGGAGGCTGAAGGGCCAAGCGGCACCGAAGGAGCCGGGAGAACCCTTCGTCTGTGCAAACAGCTTCCCTCTGACTCAGCTATGGCTTGGGATTATTTCCAAGACAAAATGTAATTGATCACTCCTCTTCCATTGTGTGTTCACTTTAAAATAAATATTTAGAATTCAGAACAAGGACTAGGACAACAAATGGAATATGTAAGCAAAAATGAAAATAGATACATATACCAAAAAGAAATATTGAATGTTCTTGAGGAAAACAACTATGATGACTGTGTAAGCTTTGGGGTGCCATGGAGTCCACCAGGATTACAAAACCTCACAACACTGAAGGCCAGCTCAGGAGCCAGCAAACCCCCAGGGCTGCTACTGATCCCAAGCTGTGTATGCGTCCTTCCAAACATGCATGGGCACAGAATGGAGAATCGATCCCCAGCAGGTGGACACCCTCAAAAACCTGCTAAGCACTTAACTCTTTTTACACCTAGCTCTCATCACACAGGTTCCTGGCTGGGGAGCTTCTAAGTCCCTACCCTGGACACCCAAAAGCTGACCCACTCCTGGTGAAGTCGGAAATGTGGTGTTCATTTATTGTCTTGAAGGGGGAGGCAGCCCAGAGCTGAGTGGGCCGGCAGCAAACTTCTGAGATGAAGTGGCCTCAGCCAGCACCCCACTTTCCATCAGGGGAAGTAAGCACCAGTGTGTTACCCCTAAGGCAGGAGCTCAAAACTGCACCCATGTGCTACGTCACAGCTTCTGGGGTCCAAGTGTCTGTGTGGCCCAACCTGCTCAGTGCAGCCTCCAGAACTGGAGATTAGTTGTGAGGCAGCGCTGGCCTCTCCGCTGGGGCTCGGGGTCACACTCTAGCTCAAGGCTGTTAGCAGAATTGTGTCCCTGCAGCTGTCAAAATCATGGTGCTCACCTCATGCGTGCCAGCAGGGGAGACGGTCTCTGATACTGTGAGTCTCTCTGATCTTGTCCAGCTCCAACAGCCTGGGGTTTCTTAAGGGCTTATGTAGTCAGATCAGGCCCTTCGGAGGTAAGCTGCCTTGGACAAACTCAAAGACTCTTGATCAGGAACCTCAGTTCTGCCATCTGCAAAATTCCTTCAGCTTTGCCCCCAGATCAGCCCTGATCGCAGGAGTGGTGCCTTTTATTAACAGGAGGTCCCCTGTTGAAAGGCGAGGGTCACAGAGGACAGGCCTGCTGATGAGAGGAACCTTGGGGACCTCCTTTGAATCCTGCCACAGCAATCACCTGAGCAAGATTAACTCCTGAGGATTTGCTAAAAGCATAAATATTCATTTCTTTAAAAAGAGCAGGAATGGCACAGCTGTCGCCCAGGACCAGGGCCGAGAGAACGCATGCATAGAATATTACAACGGGGCTGCGTCACAGCCCCATTTTTCTCCATGTAGACGTTCCTGGTTGCTAATGGACTGCAAGTGCATGGGGGAAGAAGGACAGCGCTCCAGAAAGGGGAGCTCATTAAGCCACATCCCCTCCAGGTATCAGGCTTCTAGAATTCCCTTTGTAATTTTTTTTTCCTTTTCAAACACGGGATGCATATTGGAGTCCCTTGACAGTTTTCACATGTCCTGGTGAGAGTTTAAAAGGAGGCCTTACTGAGGTCCCGTTTTGCCTCTTTCTGCTATTAAGCAAAGAAAGCAGTCTCAGGGCACCCTGGGCGGCTTTGCGGCTCTCAGGCATGAGCGAGAGAGACCACTCACGAGCCAGCGTTGATCCAAACCAGGCCGGGGCTCTACATGCCTGGATCTTTCTCCTCATTACTAGATGCAGAGTGCATTTGCAGCCTGGGACTGAAGCAGCACAGAAGAAATAAGGACAGGCGGGCAGGAAACAAAGAAAATCAAGACTGTAAGTGTGTGCTTTCAGGAGAACTACAGCTGCAGGACGCAGGGTTGCCCTAGGTTACAGCATACTGGCCCTTGCAGGCAATGCAATCCAAAAATGACCCAGGCCTTAAAGGTACAGCAAGCCCATAAACCCCTGGGCCCCTGCGTTCCGTCAGGAGGTCTGGCCTGGGCTTCCCCCACATCATGGTCATGCCGCCCGCAGAAGTCAGTCCTCGGGACACAGCTCTGCCAGCCAGCGGGGAGGTCCCTGACTCTGGTGGCACCCATGCAGAGGGCAGAGTCCTCCGTGAGCTCCCACACTCCCTCAGAACTTGTCCCTCTCACTGCCTGACAAACCTTCCCCTGCCTCCTCCTGGGTGCCCACAACTCTCTGTGCCTTAAGTCAGCAAGCCCACACCCTCGTCATGCGGGGGTGAGACAAGGTCCCCTCTGGTGTCCAGGACTTCCTCAGATGCCAGTGACGCAGCAACAAGATCAGTGCAGAGAGCCCTTAACTCGGGACTGTTCCCCCCACTGGCTCCCGAGGACGGCAGACCTGAAGAGCTCCATGGTATCTCCAAGTAAGTGGCGGAAGCCACCTACCACCCTGCGAGGTCCTCTATAGCCCACCACGTCCACACAAATAGACCAGAAGTGGGGACCCAGCCTGCTGCACCCCTTCACACCATTCAAAATAGTCCTCAAGATGCTGTCCTTATTTACTGTGTTTAATGGGGGGTATTAACACATTTTATACACGCTTACATTGAATAAATTACAATATTTATATATGCAAAAGGAAGTGAAAATCACTCACCATTTTGTCATGCAAAGATTGTCAAATACAAATCCTCGAAATTTTTCCTCCTCAGAGCTTTCTCTATGTTCTGTGTGTGTGTGTATGTGTGTGTATATGTGTGTGTGTGTGTGAAGAAGGGGTGCAGAGATACAAAAAGAGACAGCCCCTCTTAAAATGATGGGATAGTAACACACAGTGTTTTGCAGCCTGCTCATCTTTGCCCACTTAGCCTCTCGGGACGTCTGCCGTGTCCTACGTGTCACTGCGTCCCCAGGCGTTGGCAAATCCTCAGCACCACCTCAGCCCACACCCGCTTCTGCTAGTAACCACGGAGCCGAGCAACGCGGCAGCCACTGCGGGGGCACGGCTGGGCGGTCAGCATGCACTCCTCCCCAGTGCAGAGCTGGCCACTGCCGGCCGCCAGGGCACCTCGGGGAGAGCACCGACGAAAGCGTCTTCGCGTTGGCCCTCGTGCATTTTAATTGTCCCTGAGCAATTACGTAAGGAGCAAATGAACAGAATGATTCCACACACTCTATTGATTACTTTTTGGATTCGGCTTAAGTGCTATCATTGTTTTCAAAAAGCAGAACAAAACACTCTCTTAGTTAGACAGACATTTTCAAACTTCTCAGGTTGCACAAAGATGATTGAAGATGCACTTGATTGAAGTTCACAACAAGCAGATGTGGTGTAGCTGTCTCCCCTTACCCATTCGTCTCTTTCCTGCTTTTCTGCTGTAAGGACAGTCATCCTCCTTCATATACTTTTACATAGTTAATTGATTATTGTCTGCAGAGAAAATTTCCTGGAAAGAAAAAGTTTGAGGGCCGGCGAGATATCTCAGCGGTCTACAGCACACACTTAGGCAGGCTTAGGCAGGTATGGACTGCGGTTAGGTCCCCAGCACCACATGCTGTGCCAGCCCCGCCCTCAGCCTGGGCTGAGCCAACCCCTCCCCCCAAAAAAGAAACAAAGATAAGAAGTTTGAATGTTTAAATCATTTCTATGCTTTTTATATTAATTTTATTGAGAAAGAAGTAATAATGAGACAGTTTCAAAACAGGTTGGTAGGACAGTTACAATAATTAATACCTTGCATATTGTTGTCTTTGTAGTAGTTATTCATAGTACAAGATGCAGACATGGTATCTTGTCTAAACACTGTTAGTTCAAAATTTTCTTCTCATTGAACTAAGAGAAAATAGCTGTATATCTATGCTATTTTGTGTAGATAGATTTTTTTTTTCACTACAAAATGGTCCTTCATTTATATCCCCCTTTTTTGTTTACTTTTGTCAGAGGTAGGTATTTTGTTGCCATTTGTATATTGTAGGTACGTGAATTCAGCAAAGTAATCCAATGTGGTCCAGTAGATCATAACAGTAGTGGGTTATCCGCACGACTGCCAATGTCAGAAGCTGGTGACTTGAGCCTTTTACAGCTCAGCATTTTAATATGGCTTTACTTTTTATACCTCGTTTTATATTTCCTGCTGGATGGTTAGGACCAAGATAAAGCAAGGCCTATATAACAGTGTAACTTTTGATTCGGATCTCAATGTTTTAAAGGTTGAGACAAAATGCCAATTCATTCCTAGCACCTCAGTGGGCTTTCTGGGGCAGGTCCTGCGTGGACAAAGCAGGCCCCAGGGTGCGGCTCTGAAGGCCCACGCCTCCTCTGGCGCTTCCCTGTGCTCTGCCCCCAGCTAAGGAAAGCGAGCAGCTGTCCTCCACCAGGCTCTCCTGCCGCGATGTCTCTCTCACCTTGGAACCAGGGGGCCCTGGAGTGCGCCAGGATAAAGCTTTCATCCTTCGAGCTATTTATCTTACACCCCTGTCCCCAGCTGAAAGCTGCCCGGTGCACCTCATCCAGACCTCGACTATCTCCATCTTTCTCTCTGTGTCTCTGTCTGACTACCTCTGTCGTTGTCCCTTTTTGCTTTCTCTGTAGCTCCCCCCTTACCTCCTCCCAGAGAAAGAGAGCTGTACACAAATTCTAATTTTTTATTATTCTTTTATTATTTTAAGAATACAAAATGATAAAAAAAATTACAAATGATACAGAATTTCACTAGACAAAATAATAAGGATTCAACAATGGTTGTTGTATTGCATAATGCCATGATGGTTAAAAAGTTTATAAGAAATTAAAAAGGAGAAGAAAAAATTTAAGCATTAACCACTCCTCTCAAAAAACTAGCAGAAATCAACAATGCAATTACTCAATCTATCCTGGTTTTTTTTTTTTTTTTGCCTGGCTCAGTTCACCCTGAGAGTGGGACTGACACAGCCTGTGGTGCCAGGGATTGAACCGCGGTCCCCTGCACCTGACTAAGCTTGCCTCAGCAGGCGCTTTAGACTGCTGAGCTATCTCACCAGCCCTACTCAATCTATCCTGCATATATAAATAAGTGGATCTCTTTCCCTCTTTCTTTTGTCCTTCTCCTCATCCAAGTTTTTCCTTCCCACTGAACACAGCCTTTCCCTTTCACAGTATCTGTTGTACATTTTGGATTTCATTTATTCTCTCAGGTTCTTACACTAGTGAGACAATACGATGTTTACACATGTGGGCCTGGTTTATTTCACTTACCAAGGTGATCTCTAGTTACCTCCACTTACCTATAAGAGAATCTTAAAGTTTATCTTTCTTTATAGCTGAGTAATACTCCATTTCATAAAAATCCCACCTCTTTTTTTATCCATTCCTCAGTTAACAGGCATTTGGGTTGTTCCCAAGATTTAGCTGTGACAGATCGCGCTGCTATGAGCATGGGTGCACGTACATCGCTGTGGATTGCTGTTTTCCACTCATTTGGAAGAATGCACAGGAGGGGAGTAGCTGGCTCAAAGGGGCCTCGGGTCCCAGCTTTCTGAAGCATCTCCACACTGACTTCCACAGTGCTCGCCAGCATTCACTCCCATCAGCAGTGGACAAGGGCTCCTTCCTCCCCACGGCCCTTCCAGGATCTGATATCAGTTGACTTCTTGACAGTATCCATTCCTATAAATTTTCAATTTAGAAAGCAATGAAATGTTTGATATTTTCCTATTTATCTTTGAAACCCCCAAAATGTGAACTGGTTTATGACTATTAATAATAAAACATTTCCAAAGGTTGGAAAGGTGAGGTTCTTGGTTCTGAGACTGTTGCTAAGGAGCAGCGGTTACCTGTGCCGGAGCCCCACAGCCCCATGTGAGCGGGCAGCCCCTCGCCCTCCTGAGCCCTGGCACACAGGCCTCCCCATGTCCTCACTTTGGAAGGAGACTGCATGAGCCTCCCATCCCCACTGAGCTTGTGCTGAAAACCACAACCTCTCCCTCGTGCCCTGCTCACCTTGGACATGGTGTCAGGCTCAGGGTCCTCACAGGGGCAGCACTGTCAGAGGATTATCACTGTGAATGGAGACACCTGGACACCAGGAATCATTCTTGAAGGGCCTGAATCAGGATACCTGTCACAGTGTAAGCTGGGTCCTCTCCTGGGACAGGAACTGAAACAACACTGGGGTCTCAGCTGCTCTTCTCCCTTAGCCCTGGGACAAAACACCCGACACCCAAAATGAAGGAGGGAAAGGTTTATTTAGCACACAGATTGTGGAGGTTTCAGTCCGTACTCGGCTGGCTCCAAGGCACAGTGGCACACGGCAGAGGGCAGCTGCTCCTGGCTGCGGAAAAAGTGAAGAGCAAAGGGAGGGGCACAGCGGCTGCGTCTGGCCAGCCTCTCTCCCCTCCTTGTATCATGACCAAGATACCCAGGGGTGGGGATGGGGAACTCACACAGTGTCCACACCCTTCTCCTGCACAGGATGAGGATGCTTACAAACTAAGAATCCTGGCTCTCGGCTGAGTCACTTACTTACACTTCTAAGCTTCTCAAGTTGACACAGTGTATCAACCAGTGCAACTGGTAATGTTGAGCTGGTGCAACTGTAAACCATATTATTAAATTAATTCTTTAATTGATTTGTCTTTACCCCTTACAAGATTTTCTTTGAAAGAGCAATATAATAAAAACTATCACCACTCATAATAAAATAATAAGTTTCTACAAAAATCAAGAGAGATCAAGGAATGCCCTGTAAGCCCAACTTAATATGAAAGTCTGGCAAGGGCCCAGCCTGCATCCCTCGCCTTCTTACTAGAGGAACAAGACAGGACAATGCCAGACAGGCATATCGGCTAGAGTTCTCGAGAGGAGCAGAATCGATAGAAACTATACAGACATCTACTGGAGAAGTACCAGGTGGGCTTGAAGGACCAGACGCAGGGCCATCGACAGTGGCCGCCCGCCCAATGGGGCCTGAGCACCCAGGGGGGCTCAGAGAGGGTGGGAGCTGCCAAACCGGGGGCACCAAGGCTGTAGCAGATCCCCAGAGAGCCACGGACACACATCTACAACAGAAGCCAAAGGAACTGCAGAATGAGGGCCCCAAGGCCACGGAAACAAAGACACGCCTGCTAGTGCAGTCTGCAGTGCTTCAAAAGTGTGAGCAACTTTTGCTTCCCCACGAAGTCTACCTAAGAAGCCCATTGTTTGGTGCAACCCACAACTGAGACAGGCTTCATCCCTTCATTTACTGGTCTGCATGCCAGTCATCATGGAAATGCCCCACAGACACCACCAGAACTGCACTTTACCAGTCTTCTAGCGACTCTGCTTTCCCTCCTCGAGCTGGTGCACCAGGATCAACTGTCAGCCGGCAGCACTGAGGTGGGGCTTCTCCTACCCTGCAGAAGACTTGGGAGAGAAGTGAGGAGCTGCCCCCTCCCTCCTTAAGTGCGGCAGTGCCAGCTAGCTCCTTTGAGCACCATAAGAGGACTCTGGCAGCAACTAATATCACACACACACACACACACACACACACACACACACACACCAAACCAAACCAAAATGATGCAAATGAGGGCATCCCAACATAAATGAAAGACAAAAACATAGGATGAAGAAAAGTATTTGAAAGAATTAAACATCCTTTCATGATAAAAAAAAAAACATTCTAGGGATAGAAGAACACTATCTACCTCAATGTAATAAACCATGAGTACAAACCCTGGGAGGTATATCACTCAGTGGCAAAAAACAGAAAGTTTTCCTCTAAGTTCAGGAATAGGACAAGGAATTTGGTTGAGGGGGTTGATTTTTGCCACTTCTGCCCAACACAGAACTGAAAGTCCTGGCCCTACCCTTGGACAAAAGGAAGAAATAAAAGAAAATATTGGAAAAGGGGAAGTAACCTGGTCTCCGTTCACAGACACGTCCTTACGTGCAGAAAGCGCTAACGGCTCCACTCCCAAGTCCTTTGAAGGGATAAATGAGCTCAGCAAAACGTCGAGATACACAAAGTCAACATGCACAAGGCAGCTGCGTTTCTGTGCACTAACAAGGAGAAACCTGAAAGGGAGCTACAAAAGCAACTCCATTTACAGGAGCATCAAAAAGAATAAAATACTGAGGAATTAACTAGAGAGATGAAAGAGATGAAAATCATAAAGCATTGCAGAAAGCTCTTCTTATTATAAAGTACTTATAAACCCCCATCTTAACTGTCTTATCTGTGTAGCTCAGCAGTGTTAAGTGTATTGCATTCTTGCCCAGCACTGCCCAGAATCTTCCTCCTCCCCTCCCCTCCTCTCTCCTCCCCCTCCTCTTCCCCCTCCCCTCCCCTCCCCCTCCTTTCCCCTCCCCCTCTTTTCC
>NW_004524770.1:3085644-3101541 GCF_000260255.1 Octodon degus | reverse complement strand
GGGATCTTCTGCACCATCTTTCAAAGCCCGCCTCTGCCCTCATGTGTGGCACACGGTTACCAGGTGGGAGAGAGGGGAGTGTGTAGCACCAGCAGGCCCACGTGTCCAGCCTGCTCCGCCACTTACTGAGCGTCACAGTCAAGGATTCCAAGCCACCCTGCCCACTGCCAACCTCCCTCCCCTTCCCCTCCCCCTCCCCCTCTCCCTCCCCCTCCCCCTCCTCCCTCCTCCTCCTCTTCCTCCTGCCCTTGCTTCCTTTGTTCATGACGCAGACACCGAAGGAGAAGCTGCTGCACTGTTTGCTCCACTGAGTCACCTTTCGCTACAGCCAGGCCCGGGGAGGGGCGGACCTGGGAGAGCTCGTGGTCACTATTCCATTTCACAAGTGAAAGCAGGCAGTCTGGGCGTGACTTCCGCTGGTCAGACAGACCACACAGCTCCGCTCACTGGTCCGCATGCTCTGCGCCCCTCCCATGTGAGCCGCCCTCTCCTCTTGCATTTCTCAGGTCCAAGGCCAGCTTCTCAGACATGCGTGTCCTCTTGTCATGCTGAGATGCACCACTGGTGATGCCACCGCATGGTGTTGCTTTACCAGCAACAATCCTCCCCTCCCTTCTCTGGTCTTCCTAGTTGGATCTTTGTTTTTTTGTTGTTTTGCTTTTTTTGTTTTTTGCAGAACCAGGGGTTGAACTCAGGCCCTTGCGCTGCCAGGGAAGTGCTTATTCCACTGAGCCATCTCCCTGGCCCCTCTCTGGTCTTCCTAAGGGCATGGTGTTTGCTAATGCACCCGTCCTTTAGACCTCCATCGATGTATTAAATGAATGAGCTTGATAAGGTCACACTGTGGGGGCAAATCAGAGGCTTGGCTCAGACCTGGGGAGTCCAGCCTTGTCCCACACAGCCTCATGGGCCTCCTCATCTGTGACTCTGCACACAGAAAGCACTCAGAGCACGAATGTGGGTGCTCCTGGCCTATAATAAAGCATCTGCGCCTTCCTTCCCTCTGGCTAAGGTGTCCTACAGCCCTCCTGGCCTACGAGCAGCCTCTTAGTCTGGAAACTCAGAAAGGAAGCCGTCCCCAATTAGCCCATCAGCTCCAAAGCCACTGTGACTTGGTCTCCGAGGGCCCGACCTCCGCTCCTGGTGCCCCTGCAGGTCGAGGCATCCGGGGATCACTGGGAACATGTTCCGCACCCTGGAGGACAGCCTGCCTCCAGCCGTGGCTAGGTGCTGGGCTCGTGCTCAGTACAGACACCCTAGATAAGTGAGTAAACGAGTCAGGTCAAACGCATTGATCTCAGTCCACGCAAATGTTTGTAGACATCACAGCTGAGGAAGAAGCTGACATTTGTGATCATTCTAAGGTTTTTCTTTATAGAGCAAAACATAAGATCAAGGCAGTAATAGAACAAGGTTCAGAGGAAATTGATTGATGAATTTCACAAATTGGCTGCTGATCTGGCTGCACTCAAGGCCACGAGTTGCCCTCAGCTGACACCTGGAGTCAGGGCAGAACTCTGAGCCCCCTCCCTGTGCTCCCTGGCTACCTCCCTACCTGCCTGGCCTTGCTTTCCTGGACCTTGTTTAATGATTCATCCCACTCCCAGAGTCGGCTTGTGCTCCCCGTGCAAAGAATCCACACCCGGGGCTGCGGGGAAAAGATGTCTGCATCGCATTCTGCATCGCAGCTCAGACAAGGGAAAAGTACCTGGTCTGCAGCCCTCCCTGCGGTGTGCAAGCAAGTTCTGCTATGAGCGGGCCAACTAGGGTCCTCAGGGTGTGGCCAACAAAATCAAATTCTGCCTCACTCATGCCATTTTTCCTTAAAGTCCTCCGGGAAAAACCCAGTGGGTCCCCATCATCAAGGGATCAGATCCTGTGCTTCTCAGCTGCAGTACAATGCCCACCTCCTCCACCCGTCCACCCCAGCCTGGACGATGGGACCCCTGGAAAGCGTGTCAGGGCACAAGGAGACGTACCACAGCAGTGGGAGCACGGAGGCACAAACCTGTGTGTGTGTGTGCGCGCGTGCGTGAGCGCATGTGTGTGGGTGCGTGTGTGTGGGTTCGTGCGTGTGTGCGTGAGCGCATGTGTGTGGGTGCGTGTGTGTGGGTTTGTGCGTGTGTGCGTGAGTGCATGTGTGTGGGTGCATGCGTGAGCGTATGTGTGGGGGTGTGTGTGCGTGCATGTGTGAGCGCATGTGTGTGGGTGCGTGTGTGTGGGTGCATGTGCGCGTGCGTGAGCGCATGTGTGTGGGTGCGTGTGTGTGGGTGTGTGCATGCATGCGTGAGTGCATGTGTGTAGGTGTGTGCGTGAGTGCATGTGTGTGGGTGCGTGTGTGTGGGTGCGTGCATGCATGCGTGAGTGCATGTGTGTAAGTGCGTGTGTGAGTGCATGTGTGTGGGTGTGTGTGTGGGTGCTTGCGTGCATGCGTGAGTGCATGTGTGTAGGTGCGTGCATGAGTGCATGTGTGTGCGTGCGTGTGTGTGTGTCTTTCCAAGGTGCCAGGTTTTTCTTTACATCTAAAGCCATTGCCACAATGGAAAGCAGTAACAGGGAAATAAAGACAGGGGACTAAGTAGTGGAAGCGTTTTCATGACACTTTTGTCTCCTGAATATCAAATTCTCCTCTCGATCAAGAGGAGAACAATTAACACTGTCTCAGGAGCCTTGAATTCTAAGCTGGTTCTCACTAAAGAGATGTTTGGCCTCAAGCAATTCACTTAATTGTTCTGAATTTTTGTTCAGTAAGTATTGTAACAACTTACGACTTTAGATATGTGGCCCCAAATAGACTTACTATTTTCTACTTAGGATGAAAAGATCTTCATTGCTTCACATAAGAAAAATGGTTTACGTTCTCAGAGTAACTCTCCAAATAATTAAAATATTAATGAGAAAGTCGTTGCTTCTCTCGTGACCCTAAAATACTACTCTCCTGTCAACCTCATAAAGCAGCACGAAAGATTTCTAGTACTGATTCCAGGAAAATGGCGCTGAGTGCCAAGGAGTAGGTTGGAGGCTGTGTCCCTCCAAGCGACCTTGCTGGCTTTAACAACTCTTCCTATTTTAATTCTGCTTCTCTGTGATTTATAATGCATAGGTTTATTTGGGGAATGTGACACCTGATCGATTATGAAGTTTTAGAAAGAGCTCTTGCTGTCAAAGTGATTGTTGGGTTCAACTTAACTACACTTAAATCTGGGACCTTCTTCTGGAAGGTAATGGGTCTCCAGCTGAAAGCAGAGGTGAGAAAGGATAATTAATGCACACTCTTCACCAACAAGTGCACACACACACACACACACACACACACACACATGCACATGCACACGCACACACACACATCCAAGAGCAGAGGAAAGATTCCAACCCAAATTTTCTGAACGGAAACCATCTCGCTCCTCCGCGCAGCTGAGAATCTTCATTTATTCATGGTCTACCGTCAGGTGAGGGAGTTCCTTCCCAAACAACTGCTGGTCTGCAAGAGTTGCAAGAAGCCAAGGCCTCCCCGGGGTACTCCCTTTCCATAGTGAGCTGCCAAGACAGAGAAAAGAGGCCCAGTCTTGCTGTGATATTGACGTCGTTGGAAATCACTCTGAGACTCCTGGAAGCCTCAGGATGCGACCCTTGTCCTCAGAACAGGGACACACCAAGGGGGCTCGGAGCGGAGGGGCTGTGTGTGGCGTGCACTCCCTGCCGGGGTTGGGGATGCAAGGGCTCCGTTTCCGCATTTCTGCTGAAGCAACGCATCCCCTGCTACCTCCGCCTCCCTCCTGCCTGAAGCTGTAACATTGAAAATTCTGCTTAGCGTTGGATCCAGAAGAACAGAGAATCTGCAGCATCTCGCTGGCGCTCCTTGTGTACTTTGCAATTTTCCAAGATACAAAACAGTGCATGCAAAATCCCCATAACTGTAATTTTCCTTCGTGAGGGAAACGCAAACAAACAATCGCACATGCTCACGCAAGCCTGTCTGGATCTCCCTAACATATTTACAGAAAACGTTCGCTCTGCTCGCCCTTTGGTTCATCCGAAGGAGGTCGCTTTCTGAGTTCCCCTGTAGTGCCAACCTACCACCATGCCCTGCTCATCGCTATTTTTAGAGCATGGTTGTAAAATTCCCCATTTTACATCCCCCATTTTACGTTCCCCATTTCCAAGAACTGCTGCTCTCCGAGATGGCCTGCAATCTCACCCGGAGGCCACCTGGACGGAAGGGCCCCGCTCACACAGCAGTCCAGGTCCTGCCCTCTGGGCCCAGAAAGGGAAGGCGGACCCGCACTGCCCCTCGCTGGGACCCGAGCTGAGCGTGCCAAGCCCGGGCGCTCAGGGCGTGCCGCCCTCCGCCTACGCTTCCAGGTCCTCACAGCGGTCTCCACCCGAACTGCAGCTTTCCCTCCAGTCCTGCCCTCCCCCCGCTCATTGCCCACCTCTTTTCCAAGCCTCTACTGAGCTTCTGGCTGGGCCAGACGCGGAGCCAGGCCCTGGGCGTGCAAGAGAGAGGAGCGTGGATCTTGCTCCTGAAAGACTCGCAGGAGCACGAGAACGTGGTCGAGGAAGCAGGAAGTGAGACACGGCGCAGCACTGCAGCCGCTCGGCGGCAGCCGCTAGCTGGGCACCAGCGAGCACCCCCATTTCCTCTCTGCCTGATCGATGGGAGAATTTCCACAGGATTGCTGCTCTGGCTGCACAACCACGCCAGAGGCGGAGTGCATCCTTCCCGATAAAGAAGCGGGGCTGAGTGTCCAGGACCGGGAAGGCTTCCCAAGCCCACCCCGAGTGCCAAGCATGAAGCCAAATCTTGGAGCATTGTTTGCTGCATTTCGGAGCCTAAACACTGACCCTTCGGCTGCTCTGCCCTGGCCACTGGGCTGAAAGAGGGAAAGGGAAGAAGCAGGGGGTTTACTCTTTCCTGGCTTGCATCTCCGACTCCATTAGCTGCAGTCCTCTGTCCTCGCTATTGTTTTCTAATTAAAACACAATTATGAAAAACCAATGATGACAGAGGCCCTTACAAGTACACAGCTGTATGGAGCCTGTGTCTGAGACGCACGTGATGGCTCCAGAGAGAGTGGATGCCAAGGGTGCCCAGGAACACGACCCCTACGGCACGAAGGGGAGGGACACAGCAGGTCACATCGCCCTGTTCTATGTTTTTATCTTGCTATCTGAATCATTTGCAATATCGAATGGGCAAAGCCTAATCTGGTGATCTTCCACCAGCGATTCTCAACCATAAAAGAGCATTTTTCCATGGCGGGGACCAAGGCAGGTGGGGGCATTGCGCGGAGACACCAGAAACGCTGCTGTGCAGCCGTGGACCTGGGACGCTCGGAGCCACAAGGAATGGTCCCACACACGGCACTCCAGCTCCTGGTGCTGCGCTTGAGAAGTCATGTGCTAGACTTACAAGGCAGGACAGGAGGCCCCAGTCTACAGAGCACGACCTGCCCCGGACCCATGTGAGTCCGTGGCCTGGGCCACACAGCAGGACAGCTGGCAGGTAGGCAACTTCATCTGTGTTTGCAGCCAATGCCCATCTCTTGCTTTGCACCTCAGTTCTACCCCATCAGACCAGCAGCTTTACATTCCCACAGGAGCGCAGATCCTAGGGCGAAATGAGCCTGTGAGGGATCGGGGCTGCAGCTCCTGGTGAGCACCTAAGGCCTGATCTGAGTGGAGCTGACGCAGTGGTGCTGGTGCTGGGAAGTGGCCGCAAATACAGACTCACGTTAGCAAAGCCTGACTGCAGAGACCTGCTGATGGGCTTTGGGTGACAGGCTGTAGGTTAGGCTGTTGGTCTGCACATGGCCCTCTATTATTTTATGGGCTACGTCCATCCATGTGTCTGTCTCACCCTGAACTTTTGTCTTGGTCAGTTTCAGTTAGACCGCAAGCTAACTCTGGCCAAATGAGGAAATCAAAACAAAGCAAACCACATCACTGAAGAATTTGTTTGGGCGTAAGACCCTGGAAACTACTGCTATATGCCCTGTAATCTAATTATTAGATTATTGTATTAGGGTTTTACTAGAGGAACAGATGCAATATAAGGAGCAGATATGACACAGGATGTACAAATGTATAAGGAATTACAAGATGGGCTTATGATGGTCAGCCTCAGAGTCTGATGAGGAAGCGTGCAGAGGGCGTCTGCACACGAGCTGCAGGGCTCAGTCCCAGGTCTGAAGCTCACTGCAGTGTTCTTGCATAAGTCCCTGTCAGTCGGAGGAAGAGTCTGCACTAGAAGCCAGGAGATGAAGTACAAGGGGACTGCGAAAACTGAAGTTCCTGCAAACAAGGGGAACACCAAATATCCTTTTCGTGCTGAGTCAGTCTGGGCAGGCCCTTCCTGCCCCAGGGCAAGCACTAGGCAGGCCTTCCTCATCCCATGGGACCGGCCCCCAAGGTCCAGGTTGACGCAGTGAATGGACCCCTACAG
Organism: Octodon degus; assembly: GCF_000260255.1. Lineage (NCBI taxonomy): Eukaryota > Metazoa > Chordata > Mammalia > Rodentia > Octodontidae > Octodon > Octodon degus. The sequence goes on along the minus strand of NW_004524770.1, from coordinate 3,095,096 downwards.
TTGACTTCCGCAATACCTGACCCTCCTGTCGAAAGCGCTGGGACTGCTGAGCTAGGACATCGCTTGCTTGTCTCTGCATGGAGGTCATCAGATACCATCACAAGACGATAGACTCTCAAGCTACAGACGCCCCTCTCTGCGGTGTGTGTATTTATGGACATTGGCTAGACTGGCTAGTTCTTTCCTTCTTTGCGTAAGATTTCTCCTTCCACCAAACTTGCGGCCGAAGCTGCAAATGGGCTGCTTGCGTCCTCCCAAGGCAAAGCCTATACATTCAGCTGAGGACTTGCAATGCTCTAAGACCACTCTCCTCCCGGGGTCCCTGCCCATCGACCTGGAGCTAAACAGATACATCTCCCAAAGTACAATTAAAGAGATTGACTGCCCGCTAGCAGAGGGCTCCCTGGTATCAGCTAATCTGAAATTAAGTGGGAGATATTTCGCAAAGGCTGTGTTTTGTTAAGCAAGCAAAATGTAAAACTTCCCATTTTTAGTGATTGATTAATGACCTTTTACAGGACCCTGCTAAATGGAACAATTGAAGAATGTAGGAGCAATTAAGGAGCCTCGCAAGGCAGCTCACTTATCAAAACGACTCAGACAAGACTGCAGCTGGATCATTGCCCCTTATACCTTAACTGCTGTCAAACGGTATCCAGCAGCCCCAAGAAAACTATTTTAGGCAGTTTTAGGCGCATCAGCAAAATGCCACCCTGAACTTTCTGCAGCAATTACAGACAGATCGGCCACATGGAGCTTTGGGCCGGACTCCCTGAGTTTCGATCCGCACTCCCCAGATGCCCAGCCAGTCCTGCTCCTGCCTCTGTTTCAGCACCACTTTAACCATTAGCATTTTCCAAATGAAAGCCACTGTCTGGAAAGGCGAAGGCTGAGCTCACCCATGTGACATGGCACTGTGTTCCTGTAGAGCTTCCTTTGAAATAGCAATTACTCACGGGCACCAGGGAAATGGACTGAAACCACCACAGTGCTCAGAAAGAGGCCAGCCCAGGTCCTGGCTTTCCTTTCGGGTTTCTTCCTCAGGCTTTTCTGTTTGATGAAAAAAAGTTTGTTCTTCCTGAGGGGGTCACCCTGGCCCATTCTGTGGACCAGAGAGCAGGACTCTGCCAGGCACAAAACACCTGTGGTGTCTGCTGCATGTGCTCACCCAGGCAGAGCAGGTGTTCCCCGCTTCAGGCTCTTCGTGGACAAGAACAGCCTGGTGTGTTCTCAGCCGGGCCCTGATTCCTCCCCGCGCAGGCGAAAGGAGCTGGAACACTCACCCGGACTCTCTGCCTCAAAAGTCTGGTCTTCTAAACTCCTCATCCCGAACATATCCCCATCTTGAATCTCTCCCCTCGGCATGATAAAAGTGAGCGAGCTGACTTCTGAGTGCTTATGATGGCCAGAGTTTCATTTTTTAAATTCATGGACCTCTCGGGAGGGCTGAGATCAGGCTCCATTTCAGCACTTAACCTGCGCCACTCCCCTAAGTCTGCATCACTTGGCCCGAAGCTACAAACTCTGGTCCTCCCCCACTCCCGATCCAGGCCCTGCTCTGCGCCAGGCTGAGCGGCGACTGTCCTCTGAGCTGCTTCTCCACCAGGGGACCTCCTCACGGGCACAAGCGAGGTCTGGGCTGGCTGCCCGCAGCTCCCTGCCTGCACGGTCCATTCCCCCGTGCCTCCTTAGAGCCTGCTCATGCCACCTGACCCCTTTCCCACTTCTCAGTCTTCCAAGTCTTTGATGGTTCGGATCATTAAAAGCTGATCGTGGCTTTCCCTTGCAGATAATAGGGGCTCTCTGTCTACCTCCTGCAGTGGTGAGAATTAAATAAGATAAAGCCGCCAAGCTCTTGCCCAAGGCCGTGGAGTTTCTCTGCAGGAATTTGGGGCTCTGACCTGGAGGGAAGGAGGGGCAGATGTGAGCGGGGAGCTGCCTGAAAGTGGCAGCTGCAGAGCCAGGTATCATTTCACAAGAAGTAAGCCACGCGCTGATCAGGCGAGGACCGCAAACGAAAGGTAGCTTTCTGTGCACTCTACATAAGCCTCAAAGTACCATGATGCTTACCGCAGGCTTACTATTCCAAATATAGAGTAAAGCAGAAGTAATGCGAGCCATGAGGGACTCGGGGACCTCACACTCGTCCCCACCGCGCCCCCGCCTACCTTGGTAACGCTGGGTCTCCTCGTGGGTCTCCTCACTTCTGTTGTTGCCATGCTTCATTATCAGATTTCCACAAGGGTGGCCAAGATGGTACAGAGAAGGACCTTTACCTCCTCCCGGGCTCCCAGAGCCTCCTCTAGGGTCACCTGCAGTAGCCTGGTGGCTGTCAGGCTGAGGCGTCACTTCAGGACAGCTAGCTCCCCACCATGCTTTTCATCCAGCATTCCCACTTTCTCCATCCCTTCCCTCTTCTGCACCAGAATCCCAGGCAGGAGCCCACTCTGCCCTCCAGCGTCGCTGTCTCCGGAGTCGTCCCTGGTCTGCGGTAAGGTCTCAGACTTCGTTTCCTTGTCTTCGCTCCGATTAGTCTGCCGTTTTCTCCTGATCTGGCTGGGTCATGGATTTAGGGAGCTGAAGCAGCCTTCTGCCTGCCCTACATCAGCCATCATGGTATCCCGGGAATTAACGGGGAGCCAAGTCCTGCTGCTGGAGGGCCCTGCAACACTCGCTCCTCTGGCCTTTGTGTCTTTGGGGGAGAAGTTCAGACAAGACGTGGGCAGCCACACACATGCAGGCAGCCACACACATGCAGGCAGCAGTCTTGGCAAGGTGGCAGATTTTCAGAATAGAGATGAGAAGAAACAGCTTCAAGTGGGAGGGTAGGCGGGTGCCACTAGGGCAGCTGCCACGCATTAAGTCTGGGCTCCGTTTATGTGGCTTAATGGGCCTTTGAGAAATATTATTGCTTCCCCCGAAGTCCTTATTCTTTCACAAGGACAATGGGCTGTTTGGCCCAACTTCAGAGGGAAGCTTCCTCCTTGTCCCCCAGAGCAGGGACGCCGGGCTCTTTAAGGGAGCACCTGAACCCACTTAGCTGTCTCACAGTGCCACGCCCGCAGCCAAACTGAACACCGGTGCTCAGATTTAGTTTCATTTAGAAGAAACAATTCGTGCATTAACAACTTTTATCTGAAAAGAAAAACAGAAAACACAGGGCGCTGGAGGCTGGCACCACCGCCCAAGGCGTTTGGAGGCTGCCGAGTTTGCTTGGAGCACTCCAGGGCTTTGATCCCACCGTCTGGACTTTGCTCCGGCTCCCCCAGAGGAGGTTACGCTCCCTTGGGCTAGAGGTAAAGTGCGCAGTGAGGCTGGATTTCATCTATATCTGATGCTTAAGAAAGTGAGGGGGAAAGGCAAGGCAGGCGGCCCCACACCTCTGCTTCTCGGGGCCCCGAGCCCCACCTCCAGGCCCCCTAATACCTAACTTTCTGCCTAACACCAAGGACACCTCAAGTTGCTCGGGTTGTCATCTCCTTGAGAAGCTGCTTCTGCCCGACTTCTCGGTCACCAAGCTCCCAACGTCCTTGGGGAAGCTCTATGCAGGGCCCGACACACACTTTCTCAAAAGCCCAGCAAAAATATTCCAGGCTTTCCTATCAAGTGGCAAAGTTGAGACTACTCCATAGGGACTTATATAAGAGATAAAATGGGACCGGTTAAAGCTGCGGAAAACACAAGGTGACTTCAGCTCTCAGGCAGCGAAATGGGCTGGCTGGCTTTGGTCATTGGACCATAGCTGGCAAGCCGCTGCCGGATTCCTCAGAAAGGAAACCTTGCGTCTGCACCCAGGAGCTATTCCTCCACCTCCCGAAGGAAAAGGAAGAGAAAACGTGCTTCTCTTTTGCTGCTGCTTAGGAGAGTTTAAAGTCCTGTGTTGCGCATCTAGCCGTGCAATCCACCGGGTGTTACCATTTATGAAAAGCATAAGGCCCATTCCTAGGCAGCACTCAGTCCTTCCAGCACCTTTTAGTACGGCTTTTTGCTCCACATGCCCCTTTATTAGCGAGCCACACAAGCCAGCTGTTTCTGTTCCTGAGGGCTTACTCCTGGGCCCTTCTCTCGGCTTTTCTGTCCAGCCTGTTGTTCTTTTCCTGATGCCATGCGGCGTGGATTACTAGGGCTTTATAGTGAACTCTGAATTGGGGCTCAGCAAATCTCCCAGTTTCATTTGGTCTGTTTCTCACGGGCCCTGTGAGTCTTCTGGCCTTTGAGCAGGAACTTAAAAGCCTACAGCTTGCTAAGACCAGGTTGGGATTCCACTGAATCAACAGGTAGGAACCGGTGCTTTCTAGGGGTAACCCTTTTATCTGGGCACCTTCGCGGTGGTGGCGAGGTAGGAAGCCTTCCATATTCTTATGGTTAACTCCCAGCATTTCGCCCTCCTAGTGGAAGCTTCCGACATCCATAGGTGAACTTTGAAAGACTCGATGAGCTGCACATTTTTAAGACTGAGCCACATTTGAGGGTTCTGTGCTTTGTTCCCAGCCGGGGCGGCACTGCCGGGCCTGTGCTGGCTTCCTGCAGTTTACAGCGCCGATCAATTATTTGCTGTACTCCACGTGTCCTGCCTGAGAGGAAGCCAGAGATTTGTGTGGGTATCGATTGGGATTCACAGAACCCTTCTCAACTCTAGCCCCTTCCAGATTTCCTGTCTACTCTCCAGGCTCCTTATAACCCTTGTCCTGGTTTTCTGTTACAAACAGTGGCAAACCTTGCTGCGGGGCTGAGAAAAATATAGGAAGGAGAGAAGACAGAGGAGAAAGAATAAAACCCCAGGAGGAGGAAGAGAAGGAGGAAGGGAGAGGAGAGAAGCGAAGTAGAAAAAGAGGAAGGGGAGAGGAAATGAGGAGGAAGAAAAAGGGAGATTTGGAGAATGCGAAGGGCAGCAGGAGGGTGAGAAAAGGAGGAAGGGGAAGGGGAGGAAGGGGGAAGAGGGGGAGGGAGAGGGGGAGGGGAAGAGGGGAAAGAGGAGGGAGAGGGAAAAGGGAAGAGGGGAGGGGGAGGGGAAGAGGGGGAGGAGGAGGGAGAGGGGGAGGCGGAAGTGCAGACTCTTCCCTCGCTGCGGTTCACAAGGCCCCTTTCCCTCGCTCTCGCCAGGGTGACTGGGCTTCTCTTGGAGTACTTGGTGCACACGTCTGTTGACAGGCCAGCAAGCGGGGTGAGCCTTCGCTCGGTGCTGGGAGCTGCTGAACGAGAGGCGCTCAGCACGCCAGGTGCTTTCGCTGCCGCGCCTCCTCTCCCAGCCGGTTCTCTGCGACTTCTGAGCCCCTCACCTTGCTGCTTATTTGTACCTCTTCTGCAGTCTTACTGTAATCACTGGGACAAAGTGGCTGTCAAGAGTTCATTCTGTAAGAGTCCTCTCTTTGTAACTCGGGCCTTCTAAACTGTAATAGAGAGTCCTTTTAGCACTTTAAGATCTACACCATTAATATGTTAGCTGTCTACTCCCAAGGTTAAACGTGATAAAGAAAATTCACCAAGTGCCATTGGGTGAGAGGTGTATTTTTTTTATTTAAAAGAGTGGTCAGACCCCCGTGCTTGGCTCTGCGTGTGCATCCTGAGATATACACCCAGATATGTCATTTATGGGGGCGACGCGAACTCCGCCCTCAGGGAGGAGGGCTCAGGCCGATGCCGGTGGGCTCTCTGCCCTGCTCTCCATGTGAGATGTGCTGAGGGGAGAAAGCGTAATGAATACGTAAACCACAGCTATGTTCCGCCAGCATATTACTGCATTTAGACACCTTTTCAAAGCGATAAAGTTGCCCCGAGGACATGTAAAAATGAATGCCATAAAAAACGTGATAAATCCGGGAAGGTAAAAAGGGTGGCTGGATCCGGACGTAGAAAAACAGACGCTCCAGATCTGTAATTCGTAAGTCCTTCGTTGTTAGCAACAAGTACACATATGTGCGTGCATGCATGCACACACACATCCAAATGCAAGAGACATGCTTGTGTGCACGTGTGTTCACATGGGCACGCGCATGAACACACAAGAGTGCCTGTGCTCTGACCCACAAACATACAGACAACTCATGAAATCCATTCAATAAAAATCAAGTCTAAGTAAAATGTCAAAAAAAAGCAAGATGTCACCAATTGTGCAACTTATTAAATCACTCAGTAGATAATAAAAAGCAATTAACCAAGAGAGACAAACAAGCCAACAATGAACAGAGGATTTGACTTCCCCAGACGGGGACATTTCAGAGCAATGATGTGAGAGGTGGGATTTAACACGGGACAGTCGCCTGCACATTTCAAACTGAAACAGAATCCCGCAGCTGTGCGGCCTCCTGAGTCCCCACCGCGGAGACATCGCAACAGCTGAGGGGAAGCAGGAACACACAAGCACTTGCACGCGCGGCCTGTGTGTGACAGACTTCCATTATACAGCAGTAAAGATCAGACGCTGATTTACAAAAGCTTCTCGCCTTGTTTCTGAGAATCTAAATCTACAGGGACCGAATGGCTCCATGTTAAATAAGTCTCGAAAATATGTGATGAATCTAAGAACAGGTGCTATTATCCAAGAGTAAGCCCCACCTGGAAGAGTGAAGCACCTTTCTGTGTCACCTCTGGGGTCCAGGTCCGAATGCTCCTGGAGCCTAACTAGGGCCAGGCACCGGCCCACACGTTGAAGCCCACTGAACGCTGGGTCAGGACTCCACTTTCAACTCCCCCACCTCTGGGAGCCTTGTCTTTAAGCACCCCAAAAAAGGAGCAACGATTTGCTTCTCATTTTTTCCACCTTCATTCAGCTTATTGTTCAGTCATAAAAAGTACCGGTTAGGTGTCTAGTACAAAGTATTCGGTGACAGCTCACAGAGGCATGCACGTGGCTTGTGGATCGAAGAGCAGAGGATGATACTGAAACGAACTACGCAATGACCGTCTGATCTGGTTAGAATTAGCCACCAGAAGAACAAACTACATGGTGCCAGCACAGTGTGTTCAAGAGGGGTTCAACCTAGCGTGGATGTCAGGGACCGCTTCCTTGAAGACATGAGTGAAAGTTCAGAGTTAGGGCACAAGCACGATGGCTCCCCGTGAGCTCCCACACCGTCCTGACACAGTCAGAGGCTTAAGAAGCAGCAGATCAGAATCGGGCCTCTAGGCACACGTCCCTCAGGGGAAGTGCTGCTTTTCTTACTGATTTATATACATATTTTTTAAAATACTAACTAACTGCTAGGGGGCCTTTTGATGAAGGGGCAAACTTTGTAGTTGCACGTTTTCAGTGGTGAATTTCTAGATTAGTAAGTTTCCTGCCCAAGTGAAATCTTAAGGGTAAAAGAAACCATCAAAACTGTGCGGGTGGACCAGTGAGATAGTTCAGCAGTCTCAAGGGCCTGCTTTGGCAACCTTAGGCAAGCGCACAGGGACTGCAGTTCAATCCCTGGCACCCCATGCTGTGCCAGACCCCAGCGTGGGCAGAGCCAGCCACAAAACAAAACAAAAAACCTATGGGCAAAAATGTGCAGAATTCTGATCCGTAATGGCTGATGGCTCTCCTTATTCTTGGCCTCCTCTTTCCCCCTCGCTCTCCGTTTCCCTGCTGGCCTGGTAGCCACGGGGTCTAGTGCGTATGCCCTGGTCCACGGCACTCTCAGCATGCTGCTCTCTGGGCCTATCTGTGCGACAGCATGCACATCTCACCGTCTCTAACTCTGTCCTAGCACTCTGGCGTGGTCACTGGCCACAGGTCACGAGTCCGTTTCCGGTGCGTCCGTGTGTGTGTGGCCTTCTCCAGCCAGCCACGTCGCTGTCCCCACTGGCACTGCCTGGAGCCCCCCATCACCCCCCACACTTGGTGATACCGGCTTCAGATTTTCTCTGTAGCACAATGTGGCAGCAAGTCTTCACTTTATTTTCCGTTGATCTAACTACTCAGTGACGTCTTCCTCTCTGCGTGCCTGATGTCAGCTACATCTCCGGTGGTTCTGGCACTGACAGGATTTCCTAATGACGATGGCATCTCTATGTGACAGGAGAAAACTCTTCCCCCCCATTTTACATAATCAACTTATTGCTTTGTTGTAGGTGCAGAATAGCTGATGGCTGAAACTTTTGTTTAAAGATTCGTTGCTCCCTAAACCACAGCGACATTAGCTAGAGCTCCCTTCCATCACTATATAGTTTGCTTTTCACATTTGGATTTAGTGAGTCTACAGCAAACTCTCAGTGCACTAGGAAGTAAGGATCCATGGCCCCTTTCTCTTTCCTTTTTCTTTCCATACCTTCTGTTTTCCCTATGTTGAGCTAGCTTGCCCCACACTGTTCTCTGCACCTCACACCCTCCCACTGATCTGTGCTGCTGCCTTCCTTGTACCCTACACCTGCATTTAGGCGCAGGCCATCTCTAGGTTCCGCACTGGCTTCTGTACGTGCAAGGAGGATGCTGCCTCCTTGGCAAGTGTTCAGCTGGTGTCCAGCCACAGCCCTGACTTGAGTGTAAGCAAACATGGAGGATCATGCTGGTGACACTGGCCCAGTATCACTCAGCACCAAGTACCCCACACTGCACCAAGTACCCCACTCTGCACCAAGTACCCCACTCTGCACTAAGTACCCTACTCTGCACCCAGTACTCCTCTCTGCACCCAGTACCACACTCTGCACCCAGTGCCCCACTCTGTACCTAGTACCACTCCGCACCCAATACCACTCCACACCCAGGACCCCTCTCTGTACCCAGTAGCCCTGTCTGCATCCCCAGCAGGTTTCCAACCCCTGTGGGCAGCAAGCACACCTAGGTGCTTGCTTCTTTAGCCTTCTCTTCCACACACAGAAACGTCAGCCTTACAGTGTCATCTCATCTTACTGACTTCTACATCCCAGCACTTGGCATTCAAGAAGAAAATCCATGAGTTGGGGAAAAATTTAGCCAGCTGTCCTCCAGACAAAGGACTTCTATCTCAAATGCATAAAGAATTTTTTTAAAACAATCAGGCCCCCAAAATTCAAAGACCCAGTCCAAAGATTGGCATCTGGGAGAAATGCACACTTCTCAAACAAAGATATGCAAATGGCAAATAAATACAGGAAAAAAATCTTCAGCATCACGGAGCATTCCAGAAATGGAAACTAAAACAACACTGTGATTCCATCTCACCCTAGAAGGAGTGGCTACCCTCAAGAAGTCAACCAATAACAAATACAAGAGAGAATGTGGGAGAAAAGGAAGACTTCTCCACTGCTGGTGGGAGTGCAGACTGGTACAACTACTGTGGAGGTCAGTGTAGAGAGTCCTCAAGCAGCTAGGATTGGAGGTCCCACTCAACCTGCCTCTTCCCTACTGGGGATTTTCCCAGAAGAACTGAATACCTCATAGCACAGAGATATATGTGCACCTATGCTTAATAGCTGTGCAATTTGTTGTAGTTAAATATTGGGAACAACCCAAATGCCATCAGCTGAGGAATGGATAGAAAAGCTACGTC
>NW_004524770.1:3072359-3074959 GCF_000260255.1 Octodon degus | reverse complement strand
AGAGCTACAGGGGGCTGCAACCTAGCTGCTTAGAGAAAGGCTCGGTGGCCAGCGCACCTCCAGGTGTGAGGCTGCAGCAGGACGAGAGGAAGCCAGCTCAGAGCGCAGACTGGAGGTACAGGGACACAGAACAAAGGAGGTGTGGATGGCTGCCACTCGCCACAGTTCAATGGATTTTCTTCTTTATGGTGGTATGAAAGCTATTTACATGTAGAGAAGCTGCATCTTAAATGCAGAACTTTGGCCAGAAGGGTGAACAACAATACTCAGCAGGGTATTGTATGCATACCTATGATTTAACTTGTGAAAAAAGTGTTGTTGAGTATAGTGTCTTCACCTTACAGTGGCCATGTCTGGACATAACCCCACTGCTAGGTCAGAGTGAATGTGTACTCTGGGTCTGGCTACAGGAAAAATTCATGCTGCAGATTGAATACACTCGGCAAAGCCAAAGCCAGATCCAGGTGAGGCAGAGGACGCCTGGAATCCCAGAACCTGGGAGGCTGAGGCAGGAGGATCACTGTGAGTTCACAGCCAGCCTGAACTACACAGTGAGACACTGTCTCAAAAACAAAACAAACGCAAGCCAGAAAGACACAGAGAACTAGAGCTTGTCAGACCACGGTCACTTGGACGATAATCAAAACCAAAGAAAATAATCTTTACAGCAAACCCAGTTAGCAACACACAAAATGCTAACACAAATTCATGACGGAAAGGTTGAAGGGGAGATGAAAGAGACAAAGACAAAAATAAGACACGTTAGGCATGTGGGCTGACTGCGCATAACTAATGTAGTTATTGTGCACCGCAAACATGTACCAATAAAAATTAAAATTTAGGAAAAGAAAAGAAAAGGTTCCTATCAGAAGCAGTAGAGTCAGATGAGAATGCACCGCCATCTTTGTGTGCTGGTGTGGAGAGAGTCACTCCAGAATGCTACACGTGACCAAATATCCTTCCAGAGAGCACTAAAGGAGAATATTTTCACACAAGTAAAGGCTGAAGGAAGTCTTCGCCCTCTGAGCTACGCCACAAGATCCTTAAGGAAAGGTGTTGGGCTGAGGCAAAGTGAAATCGAGTGGGATCTCGGTTCTACAAGAAGGATGCCCCCTCCCTCGCGGCTGCCACCACCCAGCCTGGCACCCAGGCCTGCACAGCAGGGAGCCAGAGAAGGCCCCACGCCACCTGCCCTGCCGTCTCTGCTGCTGCAGGGGCCTCTCCCAGCGCAACCCGTAGAGGAGAACAGCCAGAGCACCAGATCCTCGCAAGGTCTGAAGCCTGGTTCCCCTCAACGCAGGGCAGCAGAGGTGCCAACTAAAGACCAAGCCGACTGAGCCCAAGACCAGCCCTTGGGGAGAGCGCCACTTCAGGACCGAACTGTTTCCTTCCCATAGACACCGGGTGTAAGACAGCGTGGGAGACAGGCGCGGAGAGGATTAGAGCCAGAAAGAGACCTGAGATCCTCCGAGAAGCTCCAGCCCAGACCAGGAGATCGCAGGAGGGAGGGCAGCGGGAGACGGCGTGTGGGGCAGCGGTCTGCGTGGTACCTCTCACGCCACTGTCTGCTTCCAGGACTAACGGATGCCAAAGGTCAGACGAGCACCAGTACGCTTAGAGTGAAGGGTCTCACATGCCACTGTCACAGGTAGACACAGCTACAAAAACAATTAACAAAACAATGTCAGAGTTGAACCAAACCTTTAAATACATGGACTTAATAAATACACACAGAGTGTTCTGCACTACAGTAGAACATACATTCTTTTTGACACCACATTGTGCTTTCTCCAGATAGACTACAAGAAGGGATAAAGGGAACTCAAGCCAATAAATGCATGGGTAAATCTACAAAAAAAAAAAAAAAAAAAAAAAAAAACACTAAATGGGACTTGCATAGAAAATTAGATGTGGACTTGTCTATGAACCAGCAGTTCTAATCCTACGTACTCACCCCAAAAACACGTGAATGTATGTGCACAAAGAACATATGGATGGATTTGTTTGTAGCAGTTTTATTGTGTATTCGTAAACTATCCAAAGGCTGCCCCTGCCCTTACGTCTAGAATGCTCAGCAGGGAGAAAGCCTGGCCAGTGGCAGCCCCCCTCGTGCCACTGCGCTACTCACAGAACAGCACCCTGCGCCTCTTCCTGCCGTCACCTGAGCACCAGGTGCCCAGCCCGTCACACCTCGACGCAGCAAGCAGCAGCAGCGGTGCAGGGCCACTGACACAACCGCAAGGAGGCCCGAGAGCAGCGTGTGCTCAGCACCAAGAGCTGGACGCAAAGCCCACAGGATGCGCGACTGCACGCGCAGGAGATGTGCCGGGCAGACTTGAGCCGCGCTAGCAGAAACCCCAGGCCCTGCTGCCTTTCTGCGTCTGCTGTTCCAGGCCTCTCTGGACGCAGCTCCTGCCTGCCCTAGCTCCTTTGTGAACATCCTGTGGCTCTGAAGCCTCTACTCTGTCAGCTCCTGAGGCCACTTACAGCGTGGACCCGCTTCCTGGCTCCACAGCTGATATCCAAGGACCGGATCCATCTCTTTCTCTGATGAGAAATGAGAACGTAAAGCCCAGGGGCTTTGTGTCCACAGATCTCTT
>NW_004524770.1:3064185-3072254 GCF_000260255.1 Octodon degus | reverse complement strand
TTTGGAGATGTATATATATCCCTTTCCCAACTCCAAAAGTCTGTCTCCTTGTCTCTTTCAACTTTGGCTTTCTAATGTAAGAAATCTATGTGATATTTTACTTTCTGTGTCTGACTTAATTCACTTAATATTAGTCTCAAGAGGCATCCATTTCCCCTCAAATGACTCAATTTCATCTGTTTTACGGCTGAGCAGTCACGGCATCGTGTGACACTGTGCCGTTGTGCGGGCACCAGTGTTCTGTCTGCTTATCTCCCGATGGGCACCAAGGCTGCCTGCACAGTCTGCTGTAGGGAATGCTGCGGCCGTAGACGTGGCCACACACTTATGACTAGAGAACATCTTTCACAAGGACTCAACAGAAATGGCCAGCATCTCTGATGAATATAAATGCAAAAATACTCAGTAAGATACTGGCAAACAGAATTAAACCAATCATTAAAAAGATTATATATCATGAGCAAGTTGGCTTGCTCTCAGGGATGTAAGGGTGGGCCAACATACATAAATCAATAAATGTAATACATCCCATAAATCAAATTAAGAAAAAAATCACATAATTATCTCAATAGATACAGGGGGAAAAAAGGCTTTGACAAAACCCAACATCTATTTATTATTAAAAAAAGAAAACTTGCAGGAAGTGGGTAGGGAAGGACTTCACCCCCTCACTTCAAATGGGGAAAGTGTTTTATGACACAACCACAGCCAGCACCACACTAAATCAGAAAATCCGGGAAGCACTTCGCTGAAATCAGGAAGGAGACGCGGCTGCCCGCTCTCCCCGCTCCTGTTCAGCGCAGCGCTCGACACTGTAGGCAGAGCAACCAGGCGCGAGAAGGAACTGAAAGGGACACGGAAGGGAAGGAGGGAGCCACACCCTGCGTCCAGATGATGCGATTCCAGATGATGCGATTCCCGGCTGCGGAAGACTCTCGGCGCTAATGAACAAATGCAGAAGGGTGTGATAAGAAAGCTGTTGCTAAAAGTCAAGAACGTGCTCGCCAAATCTTTTTTTTCTTTGGCTGAACCGGGGATTGAACTCAGGCCCTTGCGCTTGCCAGGGAAGCGCTTATTCCACTGAGCCATCTCCCTGGCCCTTCGCCAGCTCTTCAGAGTTCCCCCAGCAGCCCACCGATGCTCCCCGTCACCACTGCATGTGTTTCTCACACCCCGCTCCCCGCGGACGCACGCCTCTTGGCGCAGCCCTCCGAGCCTGCCCAGACCCGGGACCCCCCAGCCACCCCCATGTGCAAGGGGGCTGTTAGGACGACGGCGCGCTGCACAGTGTGCCGGAAGCCTTCAGGCTCTCCAGCCCCGCCAGGACGCTCGGACCCCAGGGAGCCCCGACCCTCTCGGGCCCCCTCCAACCTCGCTGGCTCCTGCGGCCTCATCTACACCCTGCTGCGAGCTCTGCGAAGGCAGGGCCGGGCTCGCTTGCTCATCTATCATCGGGGCCCACCGCGCCACGCACACGGCAGATGCTCTGTCTGTCTCTGTGACACAGACGAATGGGTAGCACCCGCTAAAACCCATGCAAGCATTTGATCAGTGTCTCTCAGTGTTCCTGTTTTTAGGACGTCTCATCATCATGGGCAGAAAGGAGATTTGAACAGAGACGGGGAAGAATACCGTGGGCTCTGCCGAGGGCGGCAGCCTCCTCTCCTACCCGCCACACACCATGAAAATGACAAGATATTAATATCTATTGTTCATTTCCCCGGAGTAGGTTCAGGTGGATACTGCTAAGAAAAAAACCCTTTAACTAAAGCCTCCACGGGTGTCAAGCCGCAGTTCCGTAGCAGGCTACTGACTAAATAATATGTTGGCCCTTAGGCAAATATTCAAACTAAAAATTCTTCAGCAGGGTGCCCTTGTGTTCCCAATCTCATCTCATCTCCAAAGGAGGAATGCTACAATTAGCAATTCAGAAACTCTTTTACATCTTAGTAACCATGCATAAAGATTAATTGAAGCAAAACCTAATTTAGAATAATAATAACATGCTTTCCTAATGTTTCCTACATTCATCATGGTTAAGACAGTTACTATAGCAGCACTGTTGGAATTTACTGAAAATAACGTAATCCACTGTAGCACAGACTCTCTTCTGAGACTGCTACTATTTGTTTAAGCAGGCGAGGAAGAAGCGGGGAAGCATCCTCGCGTTCCTTTTAACTAACTTAAGGTTCAGTGGCAGGCCCAGACAAAAGTAATAAAGTGCTGTGTGCTCTGAGGGGAGGTGGTGGTGACCTTTGCTTTTTATGATGAGATTAGTTTTAAATTTGCACTCTCTGCCTTGTCTCTCTGCTCATCTCCAGGGGGGACTATGGCACGGTGGAGTCGAGTTGGAAGAGGAAAGAAATATTCTACCTTGTGGCTGAGCAGGGAACAAAATCAGCCTTTGCTTCCCCCAGAGCAGCCACACCTTGTCTTGGGGTCACAGGGTGGGGGGACTCCTGGCCAACACAGCTTGGGGGTGAGCCAGCACCCCAGCGGCTGGTGTCCTAGGAGGACCTCCGGCCCCTCCTTCTGCTCCTCGGGGGTCTTCGGGCAGCCAAAGGGACCACGCAGGTGAGTAGCCAACCACTTCGTATGTTCACACACACGCTTGTGAGTCCCCCGCAGCAGAACACGGCGCGTCTGTGTAGCCGCGCCCAGCCAGTCTCTGCTGGCGGTGTGGCCCCTAGGGGCTTCTCCACCTGGGGCCTGCAGACACTGGGCTAGGGGCTCTCCTGTGGAGGGGCGTCCTGTGCATCATGGGCTGGTAGCAACATCTGTGGCCTCTTCCTCTAGTCGCCTGCAGCTCCCTACAGTTGAGGCAACCAAAAGCGTCTGACATTGCCACATGTCCCACAAGGGACAGTATCACCGCAGTTGAGAATGTCCGCAGTGTGGAGAGAGTTAGTGCGGCTCTTTCTGGCAAGGACAGAGTGAGCTGCTGTACCCTGGCAGGAGCAGGAGCCCTACAGGTGCAGAGGTGTGTGCGTCGACGGAACGCAGGTAGAGAGTAAGCCTGCGCTGTGCTTACTACAGGAGGTTCCTGCTTAGGAAATGCTTAAATGCTTAAACACCACCAGGGCTCAGTGCATAAGACAGAGAAGCACTGTCTTGGAACCTCTGTGTGATCTTCACTCGCCCGAGGGAACGTTCCTTGCGGTGTGATGAAGAGTTACACTCTCAGGAAGACACTCTCCAGCCACGCAGGATGCACTAGGCTGACCAGCTCTGGCAGTGCCCCAGGGCACACCGGCTCCTAGAGGGCCCTCCACGAGACTTCATTGTCCGGGCACACTCCCTCCACAAATGGCGCTTGCCTGTATTGCCTTTTTTTCCTTTCCTTTTTCTTCTGCAAGTTCTCAAAAATATGTCAAAGACAGAATTGGCACGTTCCAGTTCATTGAAGGTGTATTTCCCAGCAAAGATTACGCCCTTCAGGTATGGCTTGGCCACACGTAGAGACCCTAGTCAGATTTCCTGCTGGGTTCCATGACTGAGCTCATTCTGCCACCCAGATGGGAAATGGGTCCCCCCGTCTGCCTTAAATACCAGGCATGTAGAGATCCATCTTATCAATTATTTTTAAAAATTAAATGACTTATGTCGGTGCAGTTGCAGATTCACAGAGTTGTACAAATTCCAGAGATATGCTCTTCAGGCAGCTCCTTCCAGTAGGGGCAGCTATCAAGACAACAGGGCGCTGGTGTGCACATGGTCAAAAGTCAGAGAATGTCCACCACTACACGGTCACCTCGTGTTTTGCACTTAGAGTGACATCATCTTCCCTCCTTAGCCCCTCCTGGGCCCTTGAAAATGACGGATACAGTCTCCATTTCTAAAACTTTTTGTCATTTCAAGTTTTATTTGTCAACTCTATGGGGCCATGAAGTGCCTGTGTAATTAGCTCAAGGTCATGTCTAAGTGGGTCTGTGAAGGCTCCCCAAGGAGCTCAGCATGCAAACTTGTGGCCTGGATGAAGCAGAGGGTCCTGCCCAGCATGGGGCACCCCTGGGCTCTCGAGGGGCTGAAGAAAATTAAAATCAGAAGACAGAACGTTCACTCTCTTTATCTGACTGCAGGGACTGGCATACGGCTGTTACAAGAAGTCCCTCCTCAACTGATTGACTTTCCCTGAAAATACTTAAACACGGTAAGGCCTGAGTTGATAAAATAGAAGAGCATGCTGGGTCTCCTGCCTTGGGCGGCGGGCCTGCACACCCATTCTGCTGCCCTTCAGGCCTCGAGGTTGGCCTGGGCTGCACAGCTTTGGCCTCTCTGGCTCTCAGGACCCAGACTGGAGTTGCACATTGCGTCTTCTGCTTGTCACACCTTTGGTCTGTGCGACCAGCTTCCCTGGACCTCCAGCTTGCAAAGGAAGATTGGGGCACATTTGCATAAAGATGGCGGCCCGTTGCATGCGCAGTAAACGCGCAGACTGCAGCTAACTTGTTCCTCAAGTGCTTCTCAACACGCGCAAGCATTTCTAATTAACTTTAACTTGATAAATGAGCAGCTGTCTTGTAAACATCACATGATCATGACTGAGCCAACGGTCCCTCTCTCTCTACCTCCCCGTCTCTGTCCTTGTCCCGCTCCCTGCCCCTCCCCCTTCCCACAATCTCTACAGGATTATGGGCGACAGGCGATCGTCTCCCAACAGCAAGGAGTAGTGAGGAGATCTCGTCTGCAGAGGAGGAGCACACAGCAGAGGAGTCCCTCACTTCAAATGAGATTAAGAATATGTGTGAAATATGGGAAACAGTATAAGTTTTTTTAGAAAACTATCACCCGTATAAGGCTAAAGCGGTGCAAGCAATGAATCTTTAAAGACAATTATAGTATCATATTCATTTATATGAATATTTTCGGTAATGGAATGAATCATCTGGGTTTCCGTGATTTCTTCTGGGGAGATTTGTTTTGCGATGCAAGTACTACTTTGTATGATAAGTGTGTTTCTGTAACAAATTATGCTTACAAATCAAGATTTTACTGCATAAACCTGTACTGTGCACACATAGGTAAATAAGAATATATGTATATCATATATATATATTAAATATATATATACATATATATATTACACACATGCACAAAGGTATTCTTTACAGTTTTATCCATAGCAGCTCCAATCAGAAAAAATAAACACACATTCTTTAATGGACTACTGGTTAAATAAACTGATAGCTACATATTTATACAGGTTTTCTACAAACATGTTTTCATTCTCCGAGATAGATGCCCGCGAGTGCAATCTCTGCATGGTATAGAAGTTGCGCGCGCAGTGACTCGAGACCCCGCCCCGCGTCCGCGCGTGCCCCTGTGCTTTGGTGTTCCCACCAGCCATGCAGAGTGACCCAGTTTTCTGCATCCTTGTGAGTAATGACATTGTCGCTGTTTTTCTTAACTAATCTAATAGGTGTGTGGTGATGTTTCATGGTGGCTTTGATGTGCATTTTCCTGCTGGCTAGTGATGTTCGCCATCTCTTCCCGTGTTTACGTGACATCTTCATGGTGCCTGTGGTTAAGACTCTCTGTGTCTTGCCCATTTTTGAATTGGCTTGTGCTTGTTTTCTTAGATTTAAAATTTGAGGGTTCTTTATGTATTTGAGATCCGATCCCTTTGTCAGACACATGATTTGAAGGTACTGATTTTATCCCTTCATAATGTTTTCAGAGTAAAATACAGTTTTAAAAAAATATTTTCATAGAGCAAAATTTATGACTTTTCTTTCTTATGAATTAGGTTTTTAATGTTGAATCTAAGAAACGTATGCTTAGTCTCAGATTTTGAGTATTTTCTCCTATGACTTTTAAATAAAAGTTTCTAAATTTATATTATAAAGTCTTTGGCATATTTTAATTGAAAGTTTGTATAAGTTGTGAAATTTTTCTCAGGCTCTCTTTTTTTTTTTTTTTTTTTTTACTATGGATGTCACACTACCATGAACATGTCACCTGTCCTCTATTGTTACTTTTGTCTCCAGGTAAAAAAAAAAATCCCCCATGTCTAGCAGGGTCTCCTGGCAGCTCCGCCTTGCTCCCTGGCCCTGCGCGCCTGCGTCCAACCTGAGACCACACTGTCTTGGCTGTTTCCGTAACTTCCTCCAGACACACTGAGATTGAATACACTGATTGCTCCCTATTCATTCTCAAAGATGTTTTACTCTATCTCTTTCACTTTTCCATATATGTTCAGTAATCTTACCTGCACCAACAGAAACCTTACTATGATTTTATGAGAACTACGTTAGACACGCACAGAATTTAGCAAATTTTCATCTCTGCACAATGTTGAGACTTTCAATCCATGAACAGGACATGTATCATGTTTCATTTAAGTCTTCTATTTGTTCCATCGATGTTTTATATCTTTACATCTATAAATTTTAACCTGAAATAACATTATGTGTTATCTTTGATGTGTACTGTTGGCATTGTGTTCTGAATTAAATTAAATGAGATTAATCTTTTATGCTTGTCACATGTCTTTTAACCTTAAAGAACTCACTAATAAGTTTGGAAGCTTTATAGATTGTATTGAGATTTTCTGACTAGATGAGCACGGCCTCTCCTAGAGGCAGTCTAGTGTCTTTGCTTCGTATGTGGATTCATTTTATCTCTTTTTCTGGACTTACTGCATTGGCAACAACGTTGAGCAGTGTGGTGAATAAGAGTGAAGGTAGCAGATACATTTGTCTTATTTAAAATATTAAATAAAAAGCATTTGGCCTTTTATCATCAGGTATAATGTAAGGTTTGGAAGAATTTCTTTGGGATTTTTGCAAATGATCTATATAATAGTGAAGAAATTTGCCTATTTCTATTTTTTTCATTACTGGAGATTAAACCCAGGGCCTTTGCTCTGTGCTACTTCTAAAGCTTTTTTTTTTTAAATTTTGAGACAGAGTTTCACTGATGTGCTAAGTTGCCCCCATTGGGAATGACTTTCATCTTCCTGGCCCAGGCTCCCAGACAGTTGGAACTACAGGCATGCTTTACCATGCCTAACTTGTTTTCATTTTTATTATCATGGATAGTTGTTGAATTTTATCTAATCCCTGTTCTGTACCAATTGTTAGTACTGCACTACTTTTCTTCTTTGGCCTATCAGCATAGTGAATTATAGTGAGTGGTTTATAAATGTTGGACTGGTTTTGAATTCCAGTAATAAATCCTATTTGTCCACAGTGTGTCTATGCTATATTGTTGAATTCTGTTTCATAATATTTTTGTAATGATTTTTGCATCTCTTCTCATGAAGATTGCATGTAATTTTATCCTATTTGGTTTTTTTCTCTCTGTCTCTCTTTTCTTTTTTTTTTTCTTTTTTTTTTTTAGAACCGGGGATTGAACTCAGGCCCTTGTGCTTGCCAGGGAAGCGCTTATTCCACTGAGCCACCTCCCCAGCCCCTTATCCTATTTGTTTAGGCTTGGTTGTTTAGTCTGGTTGCTATCAGAATATTACTAGTTTTGTAAACAAATGGGTAACTGTCCCTTCTATTTTCTGAAAGGCCCTATAGAATTAATGTTAACTCGGTTTTAAAGGTTAGATGGGGCTCTCTGAGGGAACGACTTGGGCCTACAGCTTTCTCGGTGTGCTCCCCACCTACAGAATCAGTCTGAATAACAGCTGCAGAGCTATTAAACTATCTCATCTCGCAGGAGTTTGAGGAATTTGTGACATTGCAGAATTATTCCATTTGGTGCGACTTACCCACCTCGTGTGGTTTCCATTGTTTGTGCTGCCCCTTTATTATCTTTTTGAGACACACAAGGCTACAGAACCTTTACTTTCTTTCGTGATATTGGCGTCTCCCTTTCTTCCCCTTCGTAAGTCCTGCTGGACATTTGTCCATGCTTCCATATTTCAAAGAAGGTAGTATTTCTCATCAATTTTATCTTCATTTTCTGTTCTCCGTTTCTTTGATTTCTTTTTTTATTCATTTTACTGAGAAATAAATAGCAGTGAAAAAGTTTCAGAACCAATTAGTAGGACAGTTTCAATAATTAATACATTGCATATTGTTGTTTTCTAAGTGGCTATTCATAGTACAAGATGCAGACAG
>NW_004524770.1:3039084-3064085 GCF_000260255.1 Octodon degus | reverse complement strand
TTTTTTTTTTTTTTTTTTTTTTTTTGGTGGACCAGGGATTGAACTCAGTGCCTTGTGCTTTGCAGGCTAAGCACTTATTCCACCGAGCTATCTCCCCCAGCCCCTTTCTTCTCATTGAATTAAGAGAAAATAGCTGTATATCTGTCCTATTTTGTATATACAGATACAAAAATGGTCCTCCTTTATGTCCCATTTTTTGTTGAGCTTTGTCAGAGATGGGTATTCCATTGCCATTTAAATATTGTAGATGCATGATTTCTATGCTTTATCATGTTCTCCTTCCTGTTTGCAGTGGGTAGCTTCCAAGGGGGAAAACCTTGAGATGTAAATTTAGATTATTGATCAGGAATAGTGTTATAGTTTTCCCTATCTGCACTGCCTTAGCTATGTTATACAAATTTTAACATGTTGCACTCTAATGTATATTTCAATAAATGTATTTTTTATTATTTTCAATTTTATTTGAGATGTCCTCTCTTATTCATTGATCCTATAGAAATTGCTACATTTTGGATGTGATTCATCCTCCAAAAGTTCTTCTCTTAGAAACATGATCTCTAGTTTGACAAAGTTAACAAATGGTGGCACCTGTCAGAGGGAGAGCCTAGGGAAAGGAGGTCGTCCCTTGGGGCCCTACCTTTGGATGAGGTCTCACAGTTCTCACTGGGCACGGAGTTCATTTTCATGAAAGAGCAAAGCCGGCCCATGCCCTCTGGCTAGCACCCACCTTGCCATGGGATCTCCCTTCCGGCACAAGTACACCATGACACCACGCAGCACGCATGAGGCGACAAAGTCAGAGAAGCTTTTCAGCACCATGACGTTTGAATTTTCAACTTCAGAACTGTGAGCTAAATAAATGTGTTTTCTTTCCAAGTTCCAAGACAAATATATTGCCATAGTAATAGAAAATTAATGACTGTAGAAGCATGTTCATCCCCATATGTTTGGAGATTCTCCTATTATTTTTGTGTTACTGCCTTTTATTTCTTTGCAGTTAGAGAATACATTCTCAAAGCCTTCATTTTTTGTATGTCTGCCCAATGCTGTCATGGCCCAGTGCATAGTGTGTCCTGACATCTTGGCATTCTCTTCGTGGGTACTCGAACAGAGAGTATGTTCTTACACTTCTAGGTGGAATGTCCTGTACATGCTTATAGCCTGCACGTGGTTGATATCTTTGTGTTCTTCCATATCCTTGTTAATTTTCTGTTTGTTCTACTAATTATGTTGTGATAAAGGCTGTAGTGCTGGTTGTAGCTTTGTTTATCCCAGTCCTATCATATGTTTTGCTTCATATATTTTATACTTTTAATTTTACACTTACTCTCTTCCAAGACAACTGAGCTTTTGCCGTTCTGAAATTCTCTGTGGCTTTGGTCACTTCAGCTGCTCTGCAGTTTACTGTCTGTGACATCAATATAACCAACTGCTATTTTCCTTTGATTGACATTTTAATGCCATCTCTTTGCTGTTGTTTTACATTTAACCTGTTGCATTGCTATATTAAAAATGAGTTTCTTGGAGGCAGTCTATAGTTGGGTGACTTTTTTTAACCTATTCTTTAAATATCTGCCTGTTAATTGGTACATTTAGATCATTTACATTAATTATGGATGAGTTAGTGTTTAAATTTGCCGCTTACATTTTTTTTCCATTTTCTTGTTTTCTGATTCTCTGTTTTTTCTATCTCTCATGATAGGCATCATAAAAACTTTAAATTAGGTTTTAAATTTATCAATAGTTTTTAATCTACTTAGTTGTAGCATTTTGACAGTTGTGCCAGGTATCACATTTTATATGCATACCATACTACATTCTAAGGATGTTTTCATTTTGCCAGTTTGAGTGAAGTGTAGTACAGCTTTTAACATAGCGTTACCCTTTATTATGTATAATATGAAAGTCTTAAACATTTCTCCTACATTCATTTAGAACCATATAAAACAATGTCATAATCTTTGCTTTCATTGTCAAAATACATTTATAAAATTTAAGAGAATAAGGAAAGTTTTGTAACACTTAATTTACTTTTGTTTGCCATTTTCTGTCTCACAAATATTCCAAGATTCTTTTACTAATTCTTCTTTTTTTTCAGAGAACTTCCTGTGGACATCTTTAGCAGGATGTCTGTTGGTGACAAATTTTCTCAATCATCCTGTATAACTGAATGGCATTTCCTCTGGATATGCAGTTCTAGGTGGACTATCTTTTTCTCTCAGCACTTAACATATATAGATGGGCTGGGGAGATAGCCTGGTGGTCTAAGCACCTGTCTGGCAAGTGCAAGGACCCAAGTTTGATCCCTAATGCCACCTGCCATGCCTGCCCCATAACCCCGGGCACACTGTACTGGTAACTGAAACCAGGCATGGTGCTGCAGGCCTGTAATGCCAGCACTGGAGAGGCTGAGACAGGAGGACCATTACAAGTCTGAGCTGTGTAGTGAGACTCTGTACCAAAGAAAAAAAAAAGAACATATATATATTATAATATAAGCATCAAATTTAATTATATATATATATATATATATATATATATATATCCATTTCCTCGTGGCCTCCATGGGCTCTGAAAGCTATCATTCTTATTGTTGCTTCCTATAACCATGAGAGACTTCTCTCCTCTGGCTTCTTTGAAGTGCTTTGTGAATGGCTCTCAAAAGTTTAATCAGTATGGGTTTTATCATAAGTTTCTTTGGGTTTCTTCTATTTGAGATTCACACAGCATCTCAAATGTGTTGGTTTATGTCTCTTTCCAGATTGGGATGGTTTTAGCTACCATTTCTTCAAATACATGTTCAGCCCTGCCCTCTTTTACTCCTTCAGCGACCCAGCAGATGGAAATTAGATTAAGTCCATTTAGTATTTCCACAGGTACTGTGCATCTGTTTATTTATTGTCTTAATTTAACTTCTTATTACTACACTTTTTCTCTTGTAGGTCATTGATGATTTTTCTTTTCTTACCTTTTCAACAAAAAATTTGCTTCCTGTTCCTGTGACCTTATGCTTTGCTATCCTAGAAGTCTTAGTTCCAGAGAGGGGAAAACTTATAACAAGTAACACAAAAATTATTCCATTAAACTGAAAATTAAAGTTTCCCATGGTCATTTGGGGCTTATCATTGGCCCTGAATCAACAAGTTCAGAGGGAGCTTGTTATGGTGCTGGTGGGCATGATTGGTTCATACAACCAAGGCGGAAATTGAGCTATCATAACCCAGTGGAGGTAAGGAAAATGTATTTGTAATATAATAGATACCTCAAGGCATTTCTCTTCCCTACTATTAAGATCAGTTGGACAGTACAATGACCCAATACAGATGGGATTTGAAGTGGCTGAGAACCTTCATAAATGAAGATATGAGTCATGCCACAAACAAGGAAACAAGATCTGTTCTCCTGTGTCCTTTCTGCCTTAGAGTTTGCCAACCATAGACAGAACACACTGAAACCATAAGCCCAAACAAACTATTCATCTAAATTCTTGCTGCCAAGGATTTCTATCTCAGCAACCAGAAAGTAACTGAGACAGATTTTGGTGCCAGAAGTGGGGTCATGGTCATAACTGTATCTGATCGTGTGGTTTAGGAGCTTTTCAATTGATTTTTGAGAGGAGTTTTGAAAGGTTTGGAGACTCTAGCTAGAAAGACCCTAGAATGCTGTAAGTAGAACTTGACTGGAAATTTTTATTAGATCTCAGGATACCCTAGTTTTGATAGGAATGTAGACATAAAGGTCAGGCTTAGGAGGTTTCAGGTAGGACATTTCAGTTAGGAGTTTCAGGAGGTTTCATGGGCAGAAGGACTAGAAGCCATAAGTGTTTTTCCCTAGCAGAAAATTTGCCTTCATTTTTCCCATGTTCTGCCCTAAGATTAACAAGGTAGACTAATGAATCTGGCAGAGAAAATTTCAGATCATCTCAGTGTTCAAGCTGGATGTATATTTCTGGATGCTTTCAGCGAGATCTACAGTGACCATCAGGAACCAAATGGAGACGTGAAAAGTGTGCAATTTTATCAAAAAGGAAGCACTAAAATTTGGAACCATGAAGGTCACTGGTGTTAGAAAGATAGTGATAGAAGGAAGCCTAGTGCTTTGCTTAAAGAAACTCAGAAGTCACCAAGACCCCAACATGCGCAGATGCAAAACTACAAAGCTTCAATTTGAGAAGGGAAGCTCTGGTTCTTTATCTGAGAAGGGCTTCCCAAGTCCTTTGGCTCTTGTAGCTAGCCACAATCTGTCCCACAAGCTGGACGTGGAGACAAGGTTTATGTTTCTTCTGCTCAGTTTCAGTCTTCCTTTTGGCCAATTCCTCTTTACCCCCTACGTCTATGTCATTGTGTGTTTGAAGCATTTAACTTTATTTCTAAGTCACACAGGAGATTGCAGTGGTTTGCCTTGAGTCTCAGAGGAGTCTCTGCAAAAGGTTGGACTTTTAAACAGTCCTGAAATGAATAAGACTTTGGAAACTCATAATGATGGACTTAAGTCTTTGGAGGTCAGCAGTGGGATGCTATTGTTAGATCTAAAATATTCCCACATCTTTGGAAGGTGATTGAGTCACAGAGGCACTATGCCCATTAGTGGATTCATCCATCGATTAGTTCAGTAGCTGAGGGTGCTATTGGGAGGCAAGGCTTGGGTGAAGGGGTTGGGTGACTGCGCAGTGTCCTGGAGCAGCGCACCCCTTCCTGCTTCCTGACCACTGCATGATGCAGAGTTTCCTTCTGTCGTGTCCTTCTGCAAACCAGCTCTCTTGTGCAGCCAGCCATAGACCGAGCCCTTGGAAAGTGCAAGCCGCAGTGAACCTCTCCTCTTTTAACCTGTGGATGTCAGATATTTTCTATCAGTGACTGAGAAGTGACTGCAACATCTTTCCTCTCCCCCGACAGTGACTACATCAACACAGACATTGGGTGAAAGCCTTGAAATGTTGCCACAAGTGTTGTGGATCTGTTTGCTTATTTTTTCCATATTATTTTTCTCCACTGCTCTTTGACTTTTTCAATTCAAGACATTTCCTTTGCTGCCTCCATTATGCTTTCTAGAGCTTGCACGAAGTGTTTTATTTGGTTATTTTTCAGTTATAAACACTCACTTGATTGTTATTTCAACACCTATTTCTTTGATGATACAATGTATTTCTTTTCTGAGGGACGTGTTCTGTCTTTGTTTCCTCTATTCTAACACTGTAATTATTTACCCATGAAACTATTTTATTGTAGTTTTTCAAAGTCTTTGCTAGACTTTGTGGCTTCCATGATACCTTTGTTATAAAGGACAGCAGAAGTATTGCCATCTGGTGGAAGTAAATGTCCAGCTTCCCACTTGATCTCCCTTAACACCTTTGAGGAGCGTCCCTCGTGGTTACAGGTGGTGCCGTGTCAGGTGTCTAAATGCCCCAATACCTCTCTGAGTGAGAGAACCAGTAGGAACCTGCAAGAGCTCCCCACCAAGTATGGTGGGGGCACACTGCTTGCCACTGGGCACCCGTGAAAGCTCTGGCCCTGCTATCTCCTCACCATACCACTCCTTGGTACTATGAATGGGCATCCTCTCCCTGGTATGGTGCAAATGGTGCCCATGAGCACACCATGGGCACTGCAGTGGGTGCAGCCTAGTCACTCACCAGTAGAAAGACGGACCTATGGCTGGCCTGACGCGAAGCATTGCTATGATGTAGTGCAGCCTATTCAAGATAAGAGATGAAGCCCCGAAGTTGACCTCTGCTGGCAAAAGTAGAGGCGCGACCAGCGATTCTCTTTGGCTTGCAGAAGAGTGGCTACTTGACAAAAGTCTTCAGTATTTCTAGACATCTTTGTTCCTGACTCTTTGCCTAGAGAGAGCAGGCTTTGGGGAAAGAATTCTGTCTGCACCTGTTGGTGTTTCTGGACACTGGTTCCTCCAGCACCCACTCTTGGCTATATGAGACTCAAGTGACTCAAAAAACCATTTACGATTGTGCTGTTCTTGGAATCCTGAAACCTACCTTGAAGCTTTTTGTGCTTCATGTGTATGTGTTTCTATCCAGGTATATAAATGATATGTAATTATATGCTATATGATATATATATTATACATAGAAATCAAAACAGTATGTATACTATATTATTATAAGGAAGAACATACTCATTTCCTAGAATTTTCGCTACACTCAGCTGGGAGAATGGGAAGCAAGATAACAGGATGTCCAGTCTGCCTTTCTGAAAGCAGAATCCTGGCTGTCTTAGTGCATCTGGAGAGGTCAGGCATCCAGGCAGATGCTCTAAGCATCCTAGTTCTCCCGTAACCTGTGTGTGACTCTGAGCCTCAGCTTCTGGGCATGCTGAAGGCCCCAGTTGGAAGCTCTGGCTCGGGACCCCACATGGAGACGACATATCCAGACCCTGAGCCTGATCCATGGTGGCAGTGTTGACTGGCACCCCAAGCAGGCAACAGATCTCCACACATCCACGTGTAGGACACAACTTCTCTTGCTTCAGTAGGTGACGTTTTCCCTCGTGGTGGCAGGCAAGAGAGGGAATATTCGCAGCACAGAGGCTCGTTCAGTTCTTCTCTGAAGCCAGAAGACTCAGCCTAGTGGCCTCCAAGTTCAGGCTGAGGACAGCAACCTCAGCAGCACCTGGAGGCTGGTAATAAATGCAGAAACTCAGAGGGTGGGGGCAAGAAACCCCCAGACCCGCTGAATCCAAGTTTGCACTCTCAGAAGACGTGCGGTGACGCCGGCGCACTCTGCTGTTGGAGATCTGACTGCAGAGGGGAGGAGGGCTGGTATCCCGAGGGCTCTTGTCAGCCCTGAGGCTCCCTCACAGCAAACAGCAGCTCACATGTGTCACCAGGAAAGTGACACAGCAAAGGCAGAGGTGAAGGGCAGACAGGCAGAGAGAGAGGTAGGAGAGGCCCTGGTCATGAGGACAGGAGCACGGAGCAGGGCCGTGTCACAGCCTTCCTACCTCTCCACCCTCCGCTCAGCAGCTGTAGCAGGCAAAGCCAGGTTTCTGCCTGCTCTTCCACTGCCCTGGCCCCCGCTCAGTGTGCTCCAGTGCCAGCACGGATCCGCTTGCAGCAGGGAAAGCCCTGAGTCACCTCTCTCTGTGAGTTCACCTGTGGCTTTGATTCAAATGTGAGAAGTATGAGCTGAAGCCTGTTCTCCTCTAGGGAAGCAGGTGCGTTCCTGCAAGGCAGCCCAGGTCCTGGGATTTGCAACCCCCAGAGATGGGTGCGTTGCCCACTGGGTGTAGCACACTCTGAAAGCGGAGATGGAGACGCAGTCAAAGATGCAGGAAAATCACTATGGTGAATCTGCTTTAATATGCAAAACAGCCCTCTCGGCCCAGGCTGAAACACAGGCAGGCTGACGTCCTTGTGCAGAGCAGCAGCACAGGGTCTTCCTCGCTCCAGGAGGAGAAGCCCTGCTCTAGCAGAGTAGACGCTGAAGACTACCTGGGGAGAGAGAATGCTCCTTGTTCCTTTGAGCAGCAGCATTTGAGGCTCATTAAGCCGCAGAAGCAGCCAGCCCAGAGTCCTGGCACCAGGGGGCATGAGTCCAGGGCCGATGCATCATTCCTCTGAGACAGTGCTCGTGGTGGGGGCAGAGGGAAGTGTCTACCTCAAACTTGTGCTTTCCTGCCTGGCTGAAGACCAGCTGCCCATGCTGGGACAGGACTGCTGGGCCCCTGCTGCCTTCAGCATGACACTGCAGTTTTCCCTTTTCTCCAGGAGTATAAACATCATGGCTATAAAATATGCAAATAAGACAAGGAAAGGACAGGCATCGAGAGGTCCTGGAGGCGGACTCAGTGCGGGAGCCCAGGAGCCCCCGGCGCCCCGGCACCCGGCCCTGCTGACCCTAGCTTGCAGCACTTCAGTCTCACACCTCCAGCAGGTCACTGCACCCACAGCTGATGGCTAGCCCCATGTCCTCTGCTTCTGAAACCCAGGCAGAGGGGTGCTCAGCCTGCAAATGCTGCCTGTGCAGGAAGGATGTCGTCAGTGTGAGCCACTGAAAGAAACGCACTGGCAGTGAAATGCATCGACACAAAGCAGCATTCAGTGAGATAGCTCAGAACAGAACCTAGTGACTGAGGTAGACCTTGACCACTTCCTGTGCCGGCCTGCTCAGCAGCTCTCACACTCAGAGCCAGGTTTCTGCCTGCTCTTGCCACTGCCCTGGCCTCTGCTCCTTCAACAGCACAGATCCACTCACAGCAGGGAAAGTTCCAGGCCGCTTCTCTGTGTACCCCAAGGCCCCCTGTGGCTTTGATCTGCATATGAAAAGTGTGATCTATGGTTTAGCTGAGCATGCCCTGAGGCCCTGTGCCAAGGCTGTGGCACTCCTGGGAGGTGGTCTAGCCTCTAGGAGGAGGGGCCAAATAGAAGGTCTTCTCATTCACTGAAAACATAACTCCAAAAGGGACATTGGGGGTGGGAAGATAGCTCAGGGGTCTATGCACCTGCCTCACAAGCTTAAGGACCAGGGTTCAATCCCTGGTACCACATGTTGTGCTGGTGAAGCTGAGACAGGAGGATCACTACAAGTCCGAGCTGCACAGTGAGACCCTGTACCAAAGAAGTAAATAAATAAATAAATAAATACATAATTTTTAAGGGGGGGGGGTCATTGGGACATAGCCTCTTCCTCTTTCTTTTTCCAGCTTCAATGAGGTAAATAGCTTACTCCATCAAATGCTCCTCAGCACAGGCCTAAAAGCAGTAAATCCAACTGACCCAGATTGAAACCTTCAGAAAGACAAGGCAAAATAAACCTTTCTTCTGTTTAAGTTGATTGCCTTCCCATTATGTAACAGTGACAGAAATCTGACTGATACAGGCCTTTTCAAAGTTCTAAGTTAGAAAAAGAAACAGAGCACAGAAGAAAATTGAACTGAGGGAAAGGAGAAACTAGGAAAAGGAGAAATATGCTTCCCCAGAGTGGCCCATTCCCACCCACCGTGGTTGTCCCCCTCCGCTGGCAGCGTGCTAACATTCACGTGCTTCTGTTCTCATGCCTTCCCGTCACCTAACACCTACAACTTAAAAGGTGTTTCAGGGCTTAGGACTGAATTGCTCCCCACAGGCTCATTGGTTTAGAAGGTGATGGATCATATGGTGCTGTGCTTGTGGGGGGGTTACACTGTTGCTGAGTTTGCTGTTAGGGAGTGGGGTCTGATTAGCAGCAGGTCTCTGGGGGAACGATCTGAAGGACACAGCTTCCTCCCCAGCAAAGCTTTGCTGTCTGTCTACACTCAGTACAGTGGGCGTTTGCCCTCCGCCGAGCTTCCTCCACGGTGCTGCTTCTGCCTTGCAGCCCACCTACCGTGGACTGGGCCTGGGAGCCAAGATAGGCCTCTCCTCCTCTACTGTGTGGGTGTTGGGTGCCTTGGCCTGGCTCTCCAGACCCCTCAGAGGGTGCAGTACCAGGTTGGCGGGCTCCACGGCAGAAGGACCTGGCAGAAGAAGGCTCTCATCCCAAGGTAGCCAGGAGGCAAACAGCAAAGGGAAGAGCTGGGTTGAGAAGGGAAAGACACCCCAGAGACCCACCTCCACCCGGCCTACCTCCCAGCACACCCAGCCACAGTGGATCGGTCCATTTATGAGTATAGTGCTCCTGTGACCTAACCTCTTCCAGTATTGTGGTCAAGGCTAGCAAGGAAAACAATACAGGATACATAATTTAAAGGATTGTTTATAATAGTCACCCAAAGAGTTTAGTAGAAACCTGTCCACACACTAAAGAACCAAAAAATCCAGCTGAGGGACAAGGTCCCATGGCAGTGTCCTGCATGAGTCCAGCTGAAGACCTGGAGCCCATCACAAAGCCCCCACAAGTCAAACTGGAGGTCAAGGGCCCACAGCAATGTCTCACACATGCCTGTTTTATGGATCTGCCTGGGAAGGCCCAGAGGCCAGGAAGTCTGGGCCAGAGGGGTGAAGGATCTGTGCTAGCAGGCTGAGGGATCTGAACTGGAGCCAGGAAGTGATGCTAAGAGTGAGAGCCGGAACTGCCCCGAAAAGTACCACAGCCATCCCCAGTGACAGCAAGGTTCTAAGGTCTTCTGACAGTAAGAGTGCCAAGTTTGAATCAGAAAAGCCAGCAAAACCAGCTTTTCCAGGAGAATCAACAGCCGCCTTCTCTGACTTAGGGCTTCAAGAAAAAACAATGTCCCTCCCCTTCAAAACCTCTGCTGTGGAGGCAGGTGCCTGAGATTTGGAGTGAGACACACATAGGCTGTGGAGGTGAGAAGAGTCACCCACTAGGCCCTGGCAGTATGCAGAACAGGCAGCTGGCATGACGCTGCCAAATCATTGATGTCGCTAACACATCACCCTGGAGTTCGGGGGAGAAGCACTCTTTCTTCCTCCAGACCCAGAGCATCGTGACTCGAGTCAGCAGCAGTAGGCCAAGAGACAGAGCAGGAGGGAGGGCCCGCCCCGGTGATGGAGCCGCCCAGGACACCTGCACCAGCACCACACCTTGCTGGGTCTGCCGCACGCAGGGCTGATGTCGGTGTGGTCTCCACCTGTTTTGTTGAGGCGTGAGCCAGTTTGTGATGGAATTCTGACCCTTGCAGTCAAAGAACCTGTTCTAGTGAAAGGGAAGTTTGTTGAAAATTAAACTGCAAAATGCAAAAGGAAGTCACCATACAGGTGAATGAAAAGCAAATGGCTGGTCTTAGTGTTGCCTTGATCACTAAAGTGGAATTGTGCTAGAAAACGGCAAACAGGAGAGAAGAGAGAATGAAAGTGTGAGCAGAGGACGCACTTTTTTATTAATTTTATTGGGAAACAAATAGCCATGAAATAGTTTCAAAACCAATTAGTAGGGCAGTTTCAATAATTAATACATTGCATATTGTTATCTTGTTAGTGGCTATTCATAGTATAAGATGCAGACATGATATTCTGTCCAAACACTATTAGGACAAATCTTTCTGCTTACTGAATTAAGAGAAAGTAGCTGTATATCTATTCTAACTATTTTGTATATACAGATACAAAATGGTCCTTCATTTGGATCCCCTTTTTTTGTTTAGTTTTGTC
Organism: Octodon degus; assembly: GCF_000260255.1. NCBI lineage: Eukaryota > Metazoa > Chordata > Mammalia > Rodentia > Octodontidae > Octodon > Octodon degus. The sequence goes on along the minus strand of NW_004524770.1, from coordinate 3,053,042 downwards.
AGAGATGGTTATTCCATTGCCATTTAAATATTGTAGGTGCTTGAATTCAGCAAAATAATCCAACATAGCCCAGTAGCCCATAATAATAGTGGGTCATCCATAGGACGCACTTTCATGCCAGAGAATTACCTAACAGCGGCGAGGACGGGCTGAGTAAGACCTTGGCTCCCACTGAGAGCAGGCCATGAGTGTGGGCCGCAGGCAGGTACGGAGCGGGTGGGGGACTCCGGCTGGGTCCTGCTGAGCTCTGGCAGCCGGCACAGCAGGCGGCAGGCTCTGGAGATGCAACCCCGACTGCATGTCGGCCGTGAGTAACGCGAGCCCGAGCGCAGCATGCTCCCTCTGCGCGGCACCAGCCTCGGCCTGGCCTGCCTCCCAGGACACCACCCTCCACGTGCTTCACAGCCTCAGGAGACAGTTGGTGGCCCTTTGGAGAAGTGCAGTGGCCTCTTGTATGTGTGCTAGGAAGCTGGCTCGCTGGTGACACACACATTGTCTTATCTGCTCAGGATAGATGTAAGTACGGATGTTTGTATGTGCAATATGTACATATATTGGATGGATGGATTGTAGATGATGATGTATGATAAATGGGTAATGGGTGGGTGATGGATGGGCGGATAGGGAAAGAGACGATGGGTAATAAATAGATGACAGACAGGGCTCAGTGCAGCCTTGGCAGCATGTTTCCAGTTTGTGTATAAACAGCATCATGCGGCGTATCTTCTGCTTCTTGCTTTCACTGCTCATGAGAGTGACCCTAGAGCCCACCGTCTCTGCTGCTTGCGGCCCAGGTCCACTCACATCTGTGTTCCTCAGCACCGCCTCGGCGGAATGCACCACGGCTTCCTCGCTGTGCTGTGACTGCAGGCTTTCTCCCCGCTTGAGCTGTCCCGAGCAAGGCACGCGGGCTCGTGCTGCTCTCTGCTTTGTGCAGTGGACAGGCTCCCCCTGGGGCGGAGCCCACCGGGAGTGGAGGGGCCGGGCCGCTGCACCCACCTGCGCTGGCACAGCTCCAGGAATGAACTCTCCAGGGTCAGGGCCCGCTCAGGCCGCAGTGTGAGCGCACACGGCACAGAGCGCCCGCCGTTCAGTCTCAGCAGCGTCTGGTGCATCGGACGCCGCAGTTTTGCTCAGTCTGGTCGGTGTGCGGTGTGCTGCACGGTGCTCAAAAGTGTTCTCCACTGACTGCTCACAGGCTTGAGGGTCTTTTTCACATTTCCAGTGGTCACTCTGGAAGTTCATGTGCTCTGCTTATTTTTTCTGCTGGGTTTCTTTATATATTCTGGCTATTAATCATTTATCTCAGTGTGCGCATTGAAATTACCCTGTCAGCTCTGGCTTTCTTGTTATTTTCTTGCAATGTCCTTTACAGAATTTTTAAGTTCTAATTGATCAGTCCTTTAACTCTATGGCATGGGATTTTTGCATCTTGCCTAGAAAAATGTTCCCTGTGTTCAATCAAGGTCAAAAATGGTATTTTTCCAATGTTTCTTCTACTTAAAGTTCATTTTCCACATTTAGATTTTCTGTCCACCTAGAACTCTGCATGAGATGTGAGGTAAGGGTGCCAATCGCCCCAGAAAACTAACTCAATGGTCCCTCATCTCCTCTGCCTTGTGCAAAGATTGTGACCTTTGTCATATTTCAAGTAACGAGAAACACAAGAATCAGTTTCGAGGTCACGCCCGAATGTGGCTTTGCATTTTCAGCCCAGAGCAGGGTCAGGTAAGTGAGTTGTTTCTGGAACAGGAAAGGCACTGGCGGACACGCGTGCTGGTGGGAACATCCTGACAGGGCCAGGGGGAGTGGGAAGCACATCACTGCACCAACCAGCTTCCTGAGCAGCGAAAGGGAGAAGACAGCCCAAGGCGGGCGTCCTGTGGTGGAGAGGGGGACGGCTTAGGCCGGGAAATGAACAGTCACTGTGGACAACTTTACCTTCTCCTTGATAAAAGGAGGCAAGGCCATGGCCAGCGGTGTGGACAGAGGGTGGGGGTGCTGGAAGTAAGAAGGATAAAGCCAGCCCTGGAGAGAGTGCACATTCCAGGTGGTGGAGCGAGCTCTCTGGGACTGGTGGCTCCCGGTTTTCCCGCCCACTTGGATTCCCAGCACCACGGAAGCCCGCAGCTCAGAGCCTATGTGTTATTTCAGCTCAGCTGACTGATTCCCACAGTTGTTTCATTTTGTCAACTCCTCGGTTGACCCACATATATGACCCTGTCAGTTCTCACCCTTGGATCTGAAAGTCTCATGGCATCTCTTACCTCCTCGTTTTTCTCCCTTTTAATGTGCAACAAACAAGACTGGTCAATGGCAATCTCCTTTTAGCATCCGTAGTCATCAGGCCATTATCCCAGGAACATAAGAAGGAGGCCTGCTCCAAACCCTTGGGCCTTTTTAGAGATCAGGTGTCAGCCCTCTGCTTCTGCACTAGGACAGGAAAAGCATAGTTGAATCTTCCCCCTTTGTCCAGGAGAAAATAAATCACAATGGATCACTAGAAAAGAATAACATGCTACTGTACCTAAAAGTGATAATAGGGCTCCCAGACAATCTTCATAGCCATGTCCAAAGGACACGGGTGGAGCTCCACATGGATGGTGGGAAAGCCTTCCTGTGCCCAGGAGCTCCGTGCAGTTGGTGGGAAAGCCCTTCTGCTCCTGCCTGAGAATAAAGAATTGTACTGGCCAAGACTCCCATTCTGGAGGCAATGTCAGAAGCTGCCTAGTATGATCTGAATAGGACACGCAGGAGCAATAACATCACTGACTGCTCTTGGGCTGTAAAACTCTTTAAAGAATCCTGCTGAATGTGTTGACATACTCCCGTTATGCCAGTCTCTCAGGTATCTGAGGCAAGAAGATTGAATGTTCAAGACCAGCCTGGAAAACTTAGCAAGAGCCTATCTTAAAATTAAAAGGAATAAAGATATAGCTCAGCACTAAAAGACCCCTTTGTACAACACAATGAAACACACACACACACACACACACACACACACACACAAATCTGCATGAAACCTAATGGAGAATACTGTCACCCTGGCAGTATTTTAGGCAGGTGAGATAGCTCAGCAGACTAAGTGCCTGCTTAGGCAAGCACAAGGACTGTGGTTTGATCCCCAGCACCACACGCCATACCGACCCCACCCCTGGGTGCACTGAGCCAGTCACCAAGACTGGGTGTGGTGGCGCATGCCTATAATCCCAGCACTGGGGAGGCTGAAAACAGGAGGATCACTGTGAGTCTGAGTTGCATAGTGAGACTCTGTATCAAATACATTAAAAATAAAATACTGTCACCCTAAACTGTGACATGTAAGACAAACCCAAGAACTCAACTAATTCTAAGAAACCCATGCACCTCAGTACAGCGGTGGCTTTCATTGCTCATGCAGTCTGGGTAGGACAAGGTCCATCCTTTCTCTAGAGTATATCCCTGCAGCACAGCCCCTGTTACTGACTTCCAGTGGAGTGACTCACAGTTCATTGGTAAGCAAATGTTTACCTCAAATGCACATGGCACTCAGGAAGGGGAATTTCTGCTAAATGTAACCCACGCTGCCAAGCAGGTATCCAGGGCTCTTCTGGATGCAGGGCTGCACATTCCCAGGTTCTCACAAGCTCACTCTATTAAAGGTGACATGCCTGTTATCACACTTCTATTTACACGTTAAAGAAATACTCTGTTGGTCCTTAGTCTTCAAAATAGCTGCCTTTCAGATGTGTACTGCAAAGGTGAATAATATGAAATTTATCTGGAGGATGACATACAACAACTTTAAGTCTTATCTGCCAAATCACCTCTCTCTATTGACAGCTCTAACCAGTTTTCAAAACAAACAGGGGCGCCCTCAGAGCAGTGACGTGAGAGGCAAAGCCTTAATCCCCATGTTCTAGGGAATAACTTCTCTCTCGGGTATGAGCAGATAAAACCTCGGGGCCACTCAGTGTGCAGGGTTAGCTCAGGCAGGGCCATTCTGCGTCAGACAGCTACCTTTGTCCATTTCTCAGCTGCAGCTGTGGATCTCTTCTCCACTAATAGTGCAGAAAAGGCATTAATAAATAACTACATCTTTGCACTCCACACACAAAGCTCTGAAACCATCCAGCTACAGGGCGCTTCATCAGGGAAACACAGGCATGGAAAGAAACAAGGCCTCCTCTGTTCTATCAGACAGGAAACATGAGCCGAACGTGCACATGGCATGGCTGGCCCAGGAGGGAAGATTCCACGGACGCTTTGCTCCAGCGTTGAGCTGGAAGAAACACTGAACCTGGAAGGAGCCCTGTCCGCTACTTCCACTTCCCTTGATTTCCATCATTCCTATTAAGACAAAATCCTCTTTAGAGAGGCTTATCCTCCAGAATCTACCATGCCCGATAGGAATCAATCAGGGATTGCAAGCTCTCTACAGATAATCATTATTCACAGATGCTAATGGCAAAGCAGGTGAACCTGCAGTCAGAGAGGCTGGATTTTCTTCTACTCTGCCTTTACTAGTGGAGGATGCGGTCGCTCTTTGTAAAAAGCAAAGGCTTTATGGGATCTGAAGAGAAAGCGGAGGCTGTGGGCTCTTTGTGACTTGTTGCAACTTCAGCTTTCTTGGTGGAAACTCAAGATCGCCATCCTACTTAGCCCTGGGATCACTGAGATTGAGTAAAAAAATATGCATGAATCCCTTGACACTGGTCACAGCATTTAGCAGGTGTTGGGAGCCATCACATTCAGTGTCCTTTGTCACTTTTCCATGTTTAGGACTCAGTAGAATTAGAGGGAACTTATTTCACTGGAAACACTGCCTTCTTTTCTAAAACAAGATCTCAAAACAAAATACAAGAACACTGTACATACTCAGCTAAAGTTTCAGTTTCCCAGTACATATAAAAATCATCTGTATACCATACTGGAGTATATTAAGTGTGAGTTTTGTCCAAAAGACATAAACCTTGGTCAAAAGTACTCTATTACAAGAAATGCTATCAATCCTCTGAGATTGGAGTTAGTTGTAATCTTTGTGTTGTATAAGTCAATGATCAATAGGGAGGCCATAAAAGGTAGAAGAGCTTTACTTGGGGTCTTGGAAATTGGCAATGTGGGAAGCAGGGATTTTAGTTGAATCAATGGTTCTCCAAAGAGAACAGGGGACCTAGATCTAGGAAGACAAAAACCCCAACCACATAAGTCATTTTGAAAAATTATGATAGGTGGGAACCAACATTAATTCTGAGTCCCCAGTGATTCATCAGGGACAGCTGTCTGAGAGTTCTTCACCCCTTTGGGCAGCTCCAAGAATCAGCCCAGGTGTCCCTGGGTTTCACTTTAGAACATTTTCTTTGACCAAAGCAATTCTATCCTAGGTAGCACTTTCCTCCTCGTAGCTGGTGAGGCTGCTGCCTGCCTGGGGTGGCAGGGGGTGGCAACTGAAGTGCAGAGTGGCTGCGGCACCTTCTTAAAGCAGCAGTGAAATTTCCCGCATGCTTTCCTTTCATAAAAACTCACTCTGTAACAAGCAATGTTGTTCAATAGCTTTTCATCCACTTTATTTATTTATTTATTGTTTATTTATTTATTTATTTATTTATTTATTTATTTGCGGTACTAGGGATTGAACTCAGGACCTCGCACTTGCCAGGCAAGCGTTTATTCTACTGAGCTATCTCCTGGTCACCATCCACTTTAAAATGGCTTTCAAATTTGGTACTGGTTCCCTCCGTCCTTCCCGCTGCCTTATCCACTGAGTTTTGGCAATACCCTAAAACCTTTGGTGTCCTTTGTGTAATGCTCACAGCATCTTCGCAAGAAGCTGGCGGTGCTTACCCGTAGGAGATGCCTTCTCACCTGCAGAAGCTTTAGCACGAGGTCCAGCACCCAGTCACCTGTTGGGCTCCACTTCTAATCAAGCCCTACGCGTATGTCCATCACATCTGCAGTTACTTCTTTCACCAAAACCTTCAGCCTCTTCCTGTCATTCATAAAAGGGTTTAAATCAATCACCTTATCCCTTTTTTTTTTTTTCGGAACCAGGGATTGAACTCAGGCCCTTGCGCTGGTAAGGCAAGCGCTTATTCTACTGAGCCATCTCCCCGGCCCCTTCTACTACTTTTGACACCGAGACTTTTTCCCAGGAGCCATGAATGCTCTTTATGGCATCCAGAATGGTGATCGTTTCCCAGAGAGTTTTTAGTTTGTTTTGCCCATGCCCATGAGAGGAATCACTACCCACAACAGCTATCACCTTACAAAATGTATTTATTCAATCATAAGATTCAAAAGCTAAAATTATTCCTAATGTGCAGCCGGCTTGAAAACAGCAGCAGCCTCGCTGTGCGTCCCCCTCAGGGTTCAGGGCTGGCCAGTACACTGCGGGCAGGCAGTACTATTTTTAAAGGAGTCTTTTTCTCCTGAGCAGAAGCTCTCAACAGTGGACTTAGTATTTAGCCAATCATGGCATAAGCACGGTGCTGCCACGCACGCGTCGTCGTTCCAGTGATACAGTACAGGAACTCGGAGTTTCAGAACCACGACTAGCTTGGCTTCAACCCAGTCTCCTGCTGCGTGGACCCTCCCAAGAGGGTCCTCCTGGCCCTCGAGGCTTCAGAGTCAGACCCGGCCTCTCCTAACTGCGACGGGCCTGCACAGCCTCGGCTTCCAAGAGCTGGCCGTGTCATCTGCAGCCAGGCCCTGCGATTGGGGCAGCCTCCTCGCCGCGGACTCCGGCTCCTGCTGCAGCTGCGCGTGCGTGGGCTGCCTCCCCAGCCGGCCTGGGCTGCAGAGCCCGCGTCTTACCGCCAGCCTCTGCTACCCTCTTCTGCCTGCCTCAAACTCTTTTCTTTTTTCACAGCTTCTTTGCTTCCTCCCACCTTTGGAGAACTGAAGAGAGCGGGTCCTCCTCTGGAGTAGGTATGGGAAGTGTTGGGGAGGTTGAGCTTCGGGCCCCAGCCCTAAAACCTGCTCCGTAGGAGCGACCGTGCCGTTTCCTCTTCTCCCCATCCGCACCCCGCGTTCGCGGGGAGCACACTTTGTTTCTTCCGGGTGGACCCCTTTTGTAGCTCACACACCTTCATCTCCAAGCTCGGTCGTTTCTACATGGGAGAGACTGACTCGCTGCCGTGGTTCACACTGAAGAGCCCGCCGTAGGGCGGTCAGCCCCCCACTTCCCCGTCCTTGTGTCTCCGGCAGGGAGGCCCGAGGGTAGGACGCGAGATGGGAGAACGGCCGCCCAGTGGGGCAGCCTGAACACAGCCCTTACAGGTGAGCTCTTAGCTGTGGCTGCAGCTTTCAGCACCTCAAAACAGTCACCATGGCAACATAAGAAATCACTGACCACAGAGCTCTGTAACAGACCTAACAATATTGAAAAGTGCGAAATCCTGCAGGGGCCAGAGAGAGAGCCCGGCATTCTAAGCGCCTGCCTGGCAAGCACAAGGACCCGGGTTCAATCCCTAGGATCACACGCTGCCCCGGTTCCAGAAGCCGAGCCAGCCACCAAACTGGGCACGGTGTCACACGCCTGTAATCCCAGCACAGGCGAGGCTGACACAAGAGGATCACTACGAGTTCGAGCTGCGCAGTGAGACCCTGTACCACATAGATAAATAAATAAATAAATAGGCCAGCAAGATAGCTCAGCAGACTAACAGCCTGCTTAGGCAAGAGCTGAGACCAAGGTTCAATCCCAGGCAGCGCCCACCGCACCGACCCCGCCCCCGGGCACGCTGAATCAGCCAGAGTGTGGGCATGGTGGCGCACACCTATAATCCCAACACGGGGGAGGCTAAAACAGGAGGATCACTTTGAGTCTAAACTGCATAGTGAGAGCCTGTACCAAATAAATAAATAAAGTTTTACAAATTAAAAAAAAAAGAAGAAGAAGGGGCACAACCCGCTCAAGCACCCCCCTCCTGTCCCTCTCTGGGACCAGCGCTTTCTTTCTCCCAATAAGCATATTCTGCTCATTAAAAAAAAAAGAAAAAGAAAAAAGAAACACTGCAGAAGTTAACAAAACATTTTACAGTGATGGGGAAAACTCATGCTGTCAGGGGGAAGAAAAGGCCCGTAGACTTACTGGACGCCGGGTTGCCCCAAATCTCGAACTCGTGGAAAACCCACCACGGCAGAGCGCGGTGCAGAGAAGCGCAGCGAAGGGAAGGGTGCCTGTGCTGCCTCCTGCCAAGTGTCCCGGGCCCTGCGCATTTATTCTTTAAAGTGCAGAAGTTTCGTTTTCAATAAGAAAAGGTCGCCTGCACATAAGCAGTTTATGTACAGTGCGTAATGGAACCAAGGGTACGGCAGAGGGGGATGGGCTTCTGCCAGCATTTCCTGAGAGGTAACGAGAGACATTAAAAATGCATTTGGCTCTGATAGGTTGAATTCATTTTAACTGGCATAAATAGGACAGATGAGCTATTCAAATGTCTGAAGAGCACCATATAATGAAATATTGATCGCCGCCTCATGGCTCTGGCAGGACGGGCCGATAATTTGTTTTCCCTCAGCATTTGTATTTGGTGGCGCCAATAATGAATTATATATGGCAAGCTCACATCCCGCACCCGATTGTATTTACCTATACAGTTGGAAATCTCGTTCATCAAAGTTTAGAGGGGGGAGAGATAGAGCTTCACATTTCTAATCGTTAAAGAGTTCTGATTGGTATCATGTACTTTGGGGAGGTATTGGTGATTACCAACCTACTTTGAAAATTCTCCTAGGATTATTTAACCAACATAACTGTTTATGAACAGCACTTTCTGTTTTGAAATTCAGAAGTCTATGGAGGCTGGCTGCGTCTGTCGAATGTTGGAGGGCTTAGTCCCTGCTGAGCTGGGTGGCCTTGGGGCTGACGTCCGACCTGAGGAAGATTCCGCACCTTTCACACGGAAAAGACCCTGTTGATGCAGATTTTGGCTTGTGATGTTCCTTCGGAAACCCCAAATCAGTGGAATTTTTTCCTTTTGCTTCAAAGAACATTTAGCTGAGGATGATAGATGCTGCAGATCCCCAAAATGTAACATGTGGATGTAGACGGATTTTGATACTTTTCTCTCCAAAGAATTCTGAAGCTCTGTTTCTGACACTGGATTTTCAGTTCACACACAGGTGAATTCTCAAGCAGCAGAAGCAAAAGCTCTCGCGGACAGCCTCCTCTGCCCTCCTCTGCCAGCTCCTGAGCTCCCTGCATGCTGGGGTGCCTCAGGCCTGGACCCCTCGGCCGAATGCCCCTCTGCTCTGGCCTGGGTCCCCTAAGTGCCCTCCATCACGTGTGCAAGCAGCTCTGTGGCTTGCCTTGGTCCAGGACTGAGAGAAGAGGTCGGTGGCCGGTTACTGCTGCTGTGAGCTCCACATGCAGGCACAAGGACTGCCGGGTGCTCTGGGGCAGTGCTGCGAGTGGGGCTCACGGAAGCTAGCAGTCCGCTTCCCTCCCGGCAGTGCACTCGAGGAAGGCCAGCTCGGGGTCAGTGGGGGCTTCTGCTGTCTCCCTCCCTGCAACTGCCTGGAGCTTTCTCTCCTTTACACCTGCTCATCACCCCACACACCAGGTTCCCTCCCTACTGGAATATCCTCAATCCATTCTCTTCTGCACCCTGCACCTCCTCACCTCCTCAGGCCACAGCCCCCTGCCCACCACCTCCCTGTCTCTGACTTACACCACTGTGGAAGAACCTGCTGAGGCCCCCGCTCTCCCTGGCTCCTCACTTCCTTCGTGAACCTCTCACCAGACTCACATTCTTTGGTAGCGATCCCATCAAGCCATTGCGTTGCCCTGTGCATCCCTGGGCCCTCAGTGACCACCAGGCCTGCTTGTCCCTGGCCTGTCTGGTCTCTCCTCATAGATGCGCTTCTCCACCTCCTGTTCCTCCAGGAGCTGTGCGGTGGCCCCTTCTGCCCGGCACACAGTTCCCCCAATTCCTGCAGCCCTGAGTGCCTGCCCCATCCTCAGGGAGGGAGGCCTTCCCTGGTGCCCCTTGCTCCCCCACAGGTCCCTGAGCACTCCAGCCCACGTCGTCCTGCCCTGATCGGCGCTCACACCCCCTTGCCGCCATCCTCAGTGTGACGCCAGCTTTACAACGTGTGCCTGGCACATGGGCACCAAGGGTAATAAACACATGACTTCACGCTGACCTCCACTGAGTCCAGCTCTCATGAAGCACCCCCAAAAGAATCTAGGGCATAAACACTTTATTAGACTTCTACTAAAATTTTGTTGGCCCAAATGTGTGTTCAAGAGTGACTTAAGTCTACCAAGAGTAAATTTTCTCCAACAAGCAAACAAATGTGGGTTTAGCAGTGGAAGGAAGAGTGGGCATCTGAGAAAGAGAAAACAGAAGGCCTTTTCCCACATCGTGGAAACCTTTGCTCCTCGCTCTGCAAAAGCGTCCAAGCACCTTCCCACAGGAATGTCAGCTTGTCTCACGACTTCCTAGCCCACTGCTAACCTGTGCTTCTGCTGAGTGTGTGCACGGAGCACTTGGCTGCCCTCCAGAATCCAGAGTTTCCCTGGACATCAGCACCTGCTTGGGGAGCCAGTAGGCCAGCCTGCGTGGTGAGCCAGTGTTCTGGCTTCTCAAAGACCAACTAGGAGAGGGGAAGAAGGGGACAGTTTCAGCAAAGCCACATCTTAAGAACATGGTCTGATATAATTTCTCCAGAAACAAAGGTTCTGTTCTCTTACCTTCATTTCTTGAGGAAATAAAACAAAGTGAGAGAGAGAAAGACAGACAGACAGACAGACAGACAGACAGACAGACAGACAGAGAGACCATGTAGATTCCAACAGCAGATGCATCTGAAACTGCTATGAGGACCAGCCCCAGATGCCTGAAGCCACACACCATCAGACTTAGGGCTGCATTCTGCGGGTAACAGGCCCACAAAGAGTGAGCATGAAGGATAGCGTGGTAGGACTTTTGTTTCAAAATTATTATTCTATTTAACTATACAGAAAGGGCCCAAGAAAATAAGGATAAATTCATGAACATGAGCAGAGGCCCTGGCAGCTGTTCATAGAAGGATGCTGGGTCGCTGGTAGGTGGGCCAGCGAGGTGGATAGAGTGCCGGTGGGTGGAGGATGACAGCGCGTAACAGACGCACGTAGGCAGCGCTGACAGGCAGGATGGGGCCTCGTCTTGTGTGCAGAGCTCGTCTTTGCTAAGTGCTCGGGAAGTGGCAGACTCCTCTAGGTCCTGGAGGACTTCCTGGTTTGCATTTGCTCTGCACCGCTGCTCGCTGAGGAAAACAGCCCGGGCATAGGGGTGAGGTGGAGGAGTGAGGAAAGGCAGAGAAGAAGCACCTCAAGTTGGCTGAGGGCTCAGAGGCTGGGGCACTTTTCACCTGGGGGCTGGTAATAAAAACGGGAAGGTTACTGGCACAGAGATGGGGACTGTAGCAGGCAGCAGTCACCATGCAGGAGCAAGGCACTTCTTCAACATGGTTCTGAAGGCGCCTGCACAGGGCTGAGCAGCTTTGTTGCCTTGGACATCAGGCCATGGGCCTTGGGCAGCACCCATGGAGGAAGCGTGGGGCAGAGCAAGCCTTGCAGCTTGGGGCCCACAAAGCAGAGCGAGCATGTAGCGGCGGCCCTTCAGGGGCCTGGCCCCAATGACCACGGGACCTAGGGGCTGCCCAGTTGTGAGGGTGGGCCTCACCTCCTCCTAACAGCACTCTCCCGGACCCAGACCCTTCTGGGGACTGAGCTTCTGGTTGGGGGGGGCAGGGATGGTGAGCCCGACTCAGGTGGATTTGGGTCAGCAGGGCCCTGTGGCACCCAGGGATGCAGCAGCTCTGAGGCGGGGAGCGGGGTCAGCGGCTGGCTGATCCTCAGGTCCAGCCTCCCGCCTCCCTGCCAGGCGCGCTGCAGAGGTTGCGGTCCCTTTTGATGAAGGCATTTTTACCCATAAAGTGGGAACAGTATTATCCTAAGCACAGGCACCTGAAACTGCCTGAGAAGAGAAGCGTAAAACTGAGCAGAGAAGCGTACCCCAGACTGGCTACCCGCAGAAATGAGTCAGCCCCCTACCTGAGCACTGTGGACCAGTATCCTCAAATGCAGGTGAGGCCCCCAAGGCTAAAGATTGGCCCGAAACCGTGTCATTCAACAAATACACAGAAACTCATGCTGCTTTACAAGGCCCAGAGCTTCCACCCACAGAAGAGAAGACCCCGAATCAGGCAGAGCCCAGGTCGCACCCACCGGATCAGCCACAACACCTATTTTGCTTGGTGCTGTAGGCTTTCAAAAGGAACTGTTGAGCTCAGCGCCTAGTGTGCAGGGGAACCAACAACTGCTAGTAGTCACTCTCGCTACCCAAAGGAAGATGTATAAGATTTGATCCATGAAGCACAGTGGTTTGATGGGGCAGGCAGTCTCAGGCCAGAAACAGAAGGCAACCCGAGCCCAAGGAAAAGCCAGGAGGGAAAGGCCACCGAGACAGCTGAGCAGACTTAAACAAGTGCAGGGACCAGGGTTCGATCCCTGGTACTGCATGCCATGCCAGCCCCACCCTCAGGTGCTCTGAGCCGGTGACAAGAGTCCGGTGTGGTGGCGCGTGCCTGTAATCCCACCGCTGGGGAGGCTGAAAACAGGAGGATCACTAGGAGTCGGAGCTGCATAGTGAGACCCTGGACCAAATACATTAAGAAAATAAAAAGCCAGGAGGGAGTGAACCTGTGCGACAGGCAGGGTCTTTCCAAATACAGGGAGTCTCTGGGACTCGGCCTGCACATGGGCGAAAGGAGCGGGCCAGGTGACCACTGCGCATGGTGCTGTGATCCGCTCAGGCGGCTCCGCATGTCGTTGTCAATGTGGATATTACTAGAACACAGAGGAGGCTTTCCAGGCCTTGAAAACACGCAAGTCAGAGCAGAACGTACCAAGGCAACCTATTGCTCCAACGGCATGCCAAAAAAGTGCCGCCTCCCTCTTTCGTGCTGGTTTTCTGTGGGGGGGATACTTGCAAAACTCCGGTGACTTTCCAGGGACTCTGGCCTGCGCTCCTCGGCACAGAGGGCGGCAGCTGAGCAGCAGCCCTGCGCGGCGCCCGCGTCTGCTCTGGGGGGCAGCGGCACAGCGGCGCGCCAGTGTACCCCGTTCCTGCGTGCTTTGAGCTTGCTGCAATCCTTCAGCCAGTGCCAGGGGTACATTTTTGCCTTGAAATCTAAAGATTTTTAAAAAATCACTTCTCACAAAAATAGTCTTTTCTCTTTACATTATTTACTCATGCGTTTCTACATTTTTGTAGGTTACCTTATGAATGAATTTTTCATTAAAAAAAAAAAACACATATTTCTGAGTTCAATCACTGGTGCCGCGGGCGGAAACAACATATTCAAGAAATTAATTAATTTTTTAAAAGGCAGGCTTGTTGCTGCCTTCTGTGCATGGAACCAACCCAGCTTGTCCCCACACCCACTGGCATGAGCCCGGCATCCATCCAGAGGCAGCGGCCGAGGGGCAGCGGCCGAGGGGGGGACTCCGCCCCGCCGCTTCCCTCGCACGGTGGGGGGGCCGGCTTGGGTCCGGGTCCGCCTGCGTAGGCGCCGCCGCCCTGCTCACCGCTGCGGGTAACTGCTCCGGACTCAGTTCCTGTCTTCGCTTGCACGACTTGTCCAGAGAAAGAGTCCAGTTGCTGTCCCCCGGTCCCTTCTCTTTGAATCCAGGGCATGAGCAGATGCCACGCCCTTGCGCGAGGGACGGGGCCTGCTTTTCTGTGACACTGACGCATTAGTGACATTCCGACGTCAGATTAACCCGCTCAGGAGCTACCAAGTTGGTAGGCAGCACTTATGTCACGCCGCGCTTGGGCGGCCTGGCGTTCAGCAGGGCTCCTGGGGTGTCTCCCGGCTCAGCCCTTTGCCTTACCAAGCGCACCACCGCAGTAAGACGCGAAACCAACTAGCGGACCTTATGAGTGAAGCTTGGTTATTGGCTGGGGAGATGGCTCAGGGGAATAAGC
>NW_004524770.1:3022397-3038964 GCF_000260255.1 Octodon degus | reverse complement strand
ACCTTCCTTATCGGAAGACGAGAAAGCAATCCCAGCTGCCTCTACGCGAGTGCTCTAAAGCTTCTCACATGGCTTCCATCCTCCCTCCATGAGGACGCTTCCACCAGGCAGGGGCCAGGTACCGGGGTCCAGAGATAAAGCGAGTGGTGCGCAAGGATCCCGGCTCCGCCCGGCCTCCGGCGCAGGTGAAAGCAGATCTCTGAGACAGGGAGGCTCCAGATGTCTCCTCTGGGAGGTGACTTGTGGCCGCCTATCACTCTGTGACACATCCTGCTGGTGGTGCCCTGGGGTGTCACCTGGTCCCCCCACAAGTTTTGCAGGACCTAAGCTGCCCTGGTCCCCAAGGAGGGACAACGTGGCCTGGTATTGGACCGGAGTCCCAGCAGATGGCGCTGTTTCCTCTGACTTTTCATCAGTCCGGAAGAGGGGGTACCTGGGGCAGAGGGGAGCTGCCCAGGGTGCGGGGTCTCCCCAAGGTTCAGGAAGCCTGAGTTCAGATAGGAGAGAGACAGAGCCATGCAACCAACAGGACAAAGAGGCAGGAAACCTGGCTGCTCCCTGCTGTGATTCTTGAAATGGAAGACATTTACACTACCTCGCTTGCACTGCCAACAGGATCAGAAATCTTACCCAAGGGCAAAAAGAGAAGTTTCAGCAAAGCCTTTGCCTAGGTCCGCGCCTCTTTGAAAGACCGTCTGCTGCTGAGACAGTCCAGCCCGTGGGGGTGGACACCGAAGAAATCTAATTCGGGTCCCACAGGTGACTCAGGGCCCCGCGGGCCTGTGGACCTGGCCTTGTTCTCCGGAATGGAGAGAGAAACGCAACCACCTCTTACACGGACTGAGAAGACTGGCTGAGATGGTTTGCCAGGAAACTGCAGCCTCTCAATCCTGTGGGCAGCACTCGTTCCGCTCTTTCATGGCTAGTATCGTGACTTCATGCAAATGCCACTTGGTGTGTTGCCAGGTGCCTGGATCTGAAATAAGCACGAGGGAACCACAGGTGTTTGTGGCCTGGTCTCTAACTTCAGGAGACACGGGAGCAGTCTGGGGGAAAAAGGAAGCAAGCATTTCAACAAAATCAAAATATTGAGGGGAGGAGTGAATACCAAAGGAAGGGTGCAGGGAACGGCAGTGCAGGTTGGGAGGGAACGGCAGTGCAGGTCGGAGAACACGGCTTGAGGCAGAGAGGGGCAGCGTTGATGAGCCTCTCTGTGGAGGAGTAAGATGGGTATTTAGGAATGGACAGAGGTGGAAAAAGAAGGTGAGGATCTTGTCCTTGGAAGTACGAGTCCCGGCTGCAGACCCGTCTGAGCAGCACATTTCCTGGGGATCTTTCTGTCCCCAATGCCCATCCTCCGTGGTCCAGGAAGAAATACAGCTGTGCCGCTTCTGAAGGTGTGCGGGCAGTCGGAGCAGTCATTCACAGGTTGCAGAGGTCTTGTGAAGGCTGGGAAGAACAGAGGTCAGTTTACCCGCAGGCAGCAGCCACCTCGTTTCCTCCGGTGTCTCCTAACAAGCACACTTAATTAAACTCTAGCCGGGGTGAGGCCCTGGGAGCTCCCACGCTCACAGGTGAGGATGTGGGCAGGCAGTCCCACAGGTGCACACAATGCAGGGAGATCAGGCCTGCAGGGAGCAGCAGTGGGCTGAAGCCAAGGAGAGACCACCCAGAGGGGAGACGAGGGACCCGCAGAAGCTGAGCAGCACTGGAGTCATCGGAGCGGCGGGTGCGGAGATGGCTGGGAGCTTGGCCCGGCCGGCACGGGAAGCCTGCCTGTGAGACCTAAGCCACGGCCCAATTTCATTTCCAGTGCTGGCCACTCATGCAGAGTGGGGAGGGGACACTGCAGCAGCTGACTGGGTCCGGCCTGCCACGTGGGCACCTGGGCTTTGGCAGGGCTTTCTCGCTGTGTGTACCTTCCTTTGCAGGTCCCACGCCCCTGGGCAAGGTGACTCTGAGTCACAGAAAAATTATATAAAAATTTAAAAATCAATAAAATAAATACTGCTCAACTTTTAGAATATAGTTGGTGTTGGTTTAATTAATTATATGCATAAAATTATGGTTTAGTAATGTTAGGCAAACTCTTTTGGGTAAGTATTATAACTGATATATGACTCTATTGAAAAATTGTTTTACAAGAAAAGTACACACACACACACACACACACACACACAAATCCACATCCCAGAATTCAGGGATATAGGAGATAAAGTTCAGTTTTGTCTATTATGTCCTTGGGGTAAAATATTGAGATGTTTTCATTGCTGCAGAGCACATAAACCTCACCTGCTGTTTGGGCCACGCCTGGGGGCACTGAGCTTCCATGCAGGCGCCCAGCGACTGCACATCTTGGGCTCACTCCCCTCAGTGGCTCTGCGCTCCTGACCCCGCCGTACTGGCCAGCTCCCATCCTGCCTGGCGTACCTCGTGCCCTGCGAGCCCTGCTGCCACAGCTGTTGGTGGCCCCACAGGGCTCAGCATGGTCCAGCCACCTGGCCAGAGGGTGTGCCTCCCCTCCCAGAAATGTTTTGAAATTGCCTCTGAAGATAGAATCGCAGTCTGAGGAAACCTAGAAAGAATTTCAGATCAGCCCCTGCTTGGCACAGACAGATCCCAGCGCTGTAAGGTCACGCAACTCCCAGTCAAACCAAAACTGCTAGACTACATTCTCGATATCGCAATCACTTTAATTCCAAACAACTGCACCAAAAGCCATTACTTTAAAAACAGCAGATATTTTTAAAAAAATAAGTAAAGGGAGACCACTGAATCCAGCAGCTTTGAAATTGATTCACTTCGGCCTTCCAAGCATAGGGTCCACCCTTGGAAGGACACAGATGTCCCAAACAAGGACTCTCAAGGTCACCTGGACCTTTGACCACAAAATGCCTCTTTTGGCCAATTATGCTCTGTAAGAGTTACAGCAAAACTAATAAATGAACGTAAGGCTCTTTTATGTGCACAAAAGTATTACCTGCAGTGTTACCTTTGATAATTCTAAATACTTCAAATTAGTAGGGAAGTGCCAAAAACATAGAAATTCTGGCACACTCTAAATTTAAGGACAACAGTTGGAAGCTGGGGGCAGGAGACGCAGGGGCAGGTCACTCAGCTCATGAGCTACACACCAAGGACAGAAGTCCACCTCTCCCCCGGAATGTGCATGCGCGTTTTAAGCTCCATCGCCACGCATGCGGGGTCCTGCTGGGGCTGCAGACACAGCCAGTCGAGAAGCACAAATCAGCAGGCCATCTGCACCCCACATGTGGACCCGCCCTTTATCCACAGCCACTGTGGAGTCAAGGCAAACCCCTTAATCCTTCTTTCCCAACTTTCTGTCATAAACATGCACTCCCCTTGGGTTCCGGGATGCGTTCCCAGCTAGCGCTCACCTGCGCCTCTAGGTACAGGATGTGGTCCTTTCTGACTGCAGGTTCCATGAGCCCTTGCCTGTGCAGCCTGCGTCTCTGCAGCTCTGGCTTAACACCGTCTTCGGGGGTTATCTATTGCACATCAGAACTTAAAGAAGGTTGTGTGGCCATTAACACGATGTTTATGAAAGCTGTGGGGCAGGAAAACTGCAACAAGATGCGCCATAAAAATTGCAGCTTCTGTAAAAAGCACACACTGCCAATTTTCAAGGACATCAGGAGACTGAAAAGGAAGTGTCCGGCTGCATGGTCCAGTTCCGAGAAAGTGTCCCGGCGGTGGCAAGGTAAGTGGGAGGCTAAGATCGTGGAACTGCTGGGCAGGGGACCATTTCACACCCCACTGCCCTGAACAGCAGTGATGAAGTAAGAAGCCAGAAGACAATGAGCACACCCATGTATACACACACACACACACACACACACACACACACACACAACTGTGCATCTACACACAAGAACTGTAAATATGCTGGGTAACCCATGTGTGTGTGTACTTGTGTGTGTGTATAACCCGTGTGTATGTGTACTTGTGTGTGTGTTGTGTGTGTGTCTTTCCATGTTGAATTACCACCATATCAAACTCATAATTATAAAATGTTATGAAAAATAAATTGTCACGATAAAATTTTAATAGTTATTTATCTTTCAAAATATGCATGCACACAAATCCCAAAATTGGAAGTGAAAATATTTGTGGTAATGTAATTTTTAAAAATGCACAGAAGGGATTTAATATTGCTTTTTAACTCGCGTTTTTAATTAAAAATAAAAATAGATTACAGGCATTTCTTTCCTTTTTTTAAAAAAAAAAGCCTTCTGAGGCTTTCCGATTATGCATAAACGTATGCAGATACACGGGAAACATGGATCACTTGATTTGCATTAATGTAGTTAGGGCGCTTCTTCCATGAGCAACTATCACACTAGTGTGAAAACATTTAGAGCACAAATGGCATAAATAAGCAAAATGAAAAAAATATTATTGTACTGTTTACCAACAGATCTGTAATTACAAAATAAATTAACCATGAAATAAAACACTTCGGATTTTCTGCAATATTGCTATGAGAGCCTGGGTAACTTTTTAAAATTAATTCTAGGAAAGCTTGAAGGTGAAATGTTGCGAAGAGCGTTCTGATATTTCTGGAATCTCAGATCATGTCAGCGTGCCTCAGAAAGCACTCGCTCGCTCGCAGAGCCGGGCTGCGCACTAACCGGTCACTTGAGAGAAGAGGCCAGGGCGGGAAAGAGCAAGTTTCTGCCATGGAACCCTGCCGCCTGCAAGTGACAGATCTGGGTCCGAAGAGAGACACTATATTCTTCTGTGAAGCCAGAACCTTGGCTCCGGAGAAGCAAGAGGAGGGACCTGCACGGGCATCAGGAGAGCCCCTCAGGCTCAGTTCCTTCAGGAGTTTCCGGGTCCTTCCCGGCGGGTGCTCCCCCCACCTCGTGTGCCCCGTGCCAGGATGGTCCTCCACCCTATGCGCTCTCCCTGGAGGTATGGGCATGGGCACCATCTGTCCTTGCTGGAAACCCAGCTGCTGGCTCTACCCGTGTCCCCGTGGAGCGATGTGGCACCTGCGGTCTCATAAGGATGAAGTACTGTACATACCAGCAAGATCATAGAGAACGAAATCTCAGGCCTGCTTCCCCAGCCTCTTGGGGCCTGCCACACAACTGTGCATGTTTGTTATCATGAGCAAAATGTGTGCGTACCCCAGAGAGGCCATTGCAGGAAAGGCCATTCCACGGGTGACAGGTCTGGGTTGGGCAAGGAAGCTGCTCTAACTTAGTAAGACGGTGCGTTCCCGCGCTATACTCCCCTGTGAGTGTTTCACCCACCAGAAAGCCCTCGAGGAAGCACTCTGCAGACACATGGGGTCCCTGGCTGCCCCCTAGGGGCTCACATCTGCCAAGCACTGGCTAGGTGCCCAGACTTGTTTTACAAAATTCCCCCAAACTCCTGAAAAACAGGCATTACTCAGCACCAGCCTCCTAGCCACTGTACAAAGCATAGTTAAAACATGGAATCGTTACAACTACGCATGCGACCAGAAACATGCATTTTAACTTGCAACAGGCCAAAACACACGTACTAGCCCACCTTTAGAGACTACACCAAAGCCTCTTAAGTCTGGCGCCCTGACATAGCTTTCAGTGACTTTCTTCATATGCTTCTCAGCACCACCGTAATGCACCGCAAATTTATGAGTTCCAGTTCCTTTGCAGGAGCACGACCACACCAAGCCATGCACTCCTCCACCAGCATGCACAGCGCTGTTGCGAGGAATACGTCCTGAGCTTGTGCACCGCGGATTCCACACTTGATTTGATGGCATTTTCTTGATGGCAACTCACTTTCCAAAACATTTAACTTAGTTTTCATAAAAACAATCCTCTTTCTGCACTCCTACCCCATTGGTTTACACTGTATTTAGTCAAATTGCATAATTATGATAAGATGTACAATTGCAACAAATGATTTGGAAATAAACATGACTGAATCTCATTAAGCAGATGCTTTCACTGGAGGCATCGGAAGAGGCTGGGCAACCAGTATGCGGGCTGCAGGCTGTGGCACTCAGCGTGGGGGGCTGTCCTGTCTGTATGTCGGTGGGGAAGGTGCAGAGTGTGGGCACCAGCAAGCAGGTAAGCGAGGGATAGCTCTGCGGTCCTGGCTCCTGTCAGCACTGCCACCATCGTACTCCAAAGCCCACTGCAGCCCGCCTCTAGGCCCTGGCTGTCCTGCTGCGCCCTTCAGTTGCCCAGAGCACCTGTCCCCCTGCGAAGCTCTCGTACTGCCATGCTCATCTTTGGGGCAGTAAGAGATGCTGGAGGACAGAGTGCCACGCTGCCACTCCTTGCCTCACCTTTGCTCTCTGCTATACTCAGACTTGCTTAACTTTTCACTGTGCATCACTGCCCTCCTCCTTGGATTCACACACTTCAGTTCTCACCCCTCGGGATGGGCCTGCACTTGGCGATGGCATCTTTAAAGCAGTGGTTCAGTTCAGAATTATACAAGAATCATTTCTGGTGGTGAAACAGCACAACTAGGCGCGAGATCTTTGGCTGCCAGCGCCACCTTTCTTCACCCCGCACTGGGGCAGCATGCTGAGTGCTAGGGCAAAGCGGTTTCAAGGCGGGAGAATTCACTGCCTGCGGGCGTGCGAGCCCGGGCTCCTGCTCAGTCCAGGTGGGGTTTGTGCCGCGAGGGTACGAGTGGGAATGTTCTGGCCAGTCCCCTTGTGTACCCCAAAATGACAGCCACATCCACACAATGATCCTGTAGGACACACATGGCCCTCTCACATGAAGAATACAGTGGAAAAGGAAGACAGGGTGCTTTGGAAATGATCAGAGAGTGACATTTTGTTAACTAGGAGACAAAATAAAGGATATTCATGTATACACACTAATACAAGCATTCGCTGAACTGAAACCACCCCTGCCTAACGCATGAAATTTTCAGAGCCAGTGGAGGATCGGATGTGGTCCCCGGGCCATATCTGGTCAAGCTGTGCTTAAAGAACAGAAAAAAGAACCCATTCCTGTGATGTGCAGCAGCCCGGCCCAGTGCTCAGCAGAGCACCAGGAGGAGGAGGAGGAGAAGGAGGTGGCAGATGCAAGGCAGTGTGACATTGAAACCAGTCCCAGTCCCGGGGAGCAGGAAGACGGGGTGCTCTGATCGTAGCACAAGAGGCTTCCGGACTGATGGCTACACCTCCTCTGAGGGCAGCACTGGCCACAAAGGTGCCCCCATGTGTACAGGGCGTCCAACTGTAAGGCAAACGCATGCGCACTTGGCTGCGTGAATGCTTAATATCAATTAAAGTTTCACCAAAAAAATTATAGGTGAGCATTTACTATTTTTGCATTTTATAAGCAGACACACTAAGGGCAGAGAAAAGGAAGAAGTCATGATGGAAATGACCCTTCTGTTCTGTCCCTAAGTAATTGGCATGCAGACATAGTCAAAGTGACACCATGGCTTTATATAAACAGGCAATTAAATCAACATCAAAGTGAAAGCAACTTAAATATCCCTACCTTTGACGATTATTAAACAAATTGTGGTGTAGACACATGATAGAATACTTTGCTTCAGTTAAAGCAGGTTGGTTCATGATGTAACCACAGAAAACTTTCCACAGTGTAATATTAGTTTAAGAATTCAGTATATAAAACATGCATATATATTTTTGGAAAAATACCAAATGGTAACAGTAGTTATTTCTAAATTAGAGACTTGTAGGTAATGTTTTTCCTGTATGAACTCTTCTGTGTTTTTATCAAATTTCTACCGCAATAATGCACGTATAATCAGAAAATTTTTAAAGAGATTAGATGAGGTTGAAGAGGCATTTTGACATGATTATCCTGATTTATGACCTTTTCTTTGAGAAGTAAAAATGTCTTTATAACCTGTACGAAGAACACAACCATCTTGACTTCAGAGAAATGAATTTTAAAAGCAGCCGTTACACTACCTTATGAACAGGACAGTGCTTTTGTCACATCTGCACGGCAGAGACAATGGGTGTGAAGCCAGAGGATGTCACTGCACGGGCTTGTTGTGAATGAGGAATTCTAGTGAGGATGTTTGTAAGAGACGTGGTGTCAGTAGCTGTTTACTCGTCACCAATTCTGTGCTGGGGACTTGCTGGCCGCAGGTGGGCAGTGGGCGGTCAGTTGTGCTCTGGAGCCTCAAAGGCTGGGGAAAATAGAGCCAGCAGTGGAACCGACTCACGAGACAATCCTTCAGAGAGAGCACCCCAATCACATACCCACGCCTCACACACACACACACACACACGCTGTGAGAGAAAAGAATTCTGAGAGGAAAAGCACGCAGCTTGCAGCCATGTACCTAAACCACGAAGCTGCTGTGTATGTGACAGCTACACCCTCTGCCTTTTTGGAAACCTCATGCATATGTTTTGTACCTGACCTGTTATGTACTTTTAGTTGGGTTGAGTTGGGAATGGGTTGAATCACATTTGTCTCAAAACTATTGGAATCCAGACCAATGCCCACCACCTGCCAGGGGTTCATGAAGAACGGATTCATCTCCTGTTATAGAGGAAAATGAAGAGTTCAAGAGTAATTGTCTCTTGCTGCATGGGTTGGGTTCCAGGGCTGGCATGCTGGGCCCGTGTAGGAATGTGACCATACTGAAACCCAGGGTCAGGGAAAAATCTAGGCTAACAGATTATTTATTGGCCCCTTCACTGTAGCAAATAAATATACAGATACCTATCTTTGATTTAATTTATTCATTCATTAAAATGTGCCAGGCCCAGGGCTAGAGCGCAGCATTTCTGTGGAGCTCACACTGTAGCGAAGAGTGAACAGTGGTGTGATGCTGTTTGTGCTTCAGGGATAGCAAGCGCCCGCCAAGGTCGTAGGAAGTGTGCAGAGCCTCAGGCGGGGTCAGAGAGGCCAGGGCTGAGGGAAGGAAACGCGGACACTGCCACTGGCCAGGAGCCATGAAGCTGGGCTGGATCGCATCAGGGCTGGGGAAAGGACGCCTTTGTAGCCTAGACCCAGATGTCCCGTGAGGGCCCACCCGTGGCCAGCCTGGTCTGCTGCCTGGTGCTATTGGAGGAAGTGGAAACCTCCAGGGCTGGGACCCAGCGAGGGCCTCCTGGCCACTTGGTTCACGCCCTCAAGGGAATCGGACAGCGACTCGCTCTCCTCCTTGCTCTTCCGTGCTGGCCTCCCAGTGGGTCGTTGTGACCACACATTTCAGTGGCGCTAACTGGCAGTGGCCTGAGTGCTCCGGAACCGTGAGCCAAATTCACCTCTCTGCTTTTCAGGATGGTCTCAGGGCGTTCGTGCGGTGATGGGAAAGGGAAACTCACTGACCGCCGTAGAATGTGTGCTGCTCCGCTGGGCTGTGCCTCAGGAGAAGAGCTCCTATGACAAGGGAGGCTGGGCGCACACGGGAGGCAGAGTGACCCGTGGGACCTGGATCACAGGAGGCATGCGGGAAAGCGCGCACCAGAAGTGCTTGAGCCCAGGGCTTCCCCAGGGGCTTGCTCCGGCCTGTCACAGCAGGTCCTGGTCCCTGGGCGAGGCTCGCAGCAGGCGGCACAGCCTTCCCAGACACCTCTCTCAGAGCCTCCCGGGGCCTGAAAGGACTCCCACCCGCGCCCTGCCGTGGGGTCAGGCGTCACTGTGCGCCTGGACACACCGCGTGACGCAGCCCGGCACACAGCAGGGCAAGCGGACTCAGCAGAGCGGCGCTGCTGGTTGCATAACTCCTGGGCCCGCAACGGCGAGCCTCTGGGGGCACCGAAGAGGAGGGTAACATCATACGCATTCCCAGGAATCATCCCCTCCGGGGAGAGAGCACAGAAGGCAACAAAATCATAAGTGAATTATTCAGCTTCTTCTCCAGGCCTGCGAGCAGGTGCGCAGCGCTGCACTCGTCCCGCCTCGCTCGCCCCGGGCTGGCCCCTCGGGCCGACTGACAGCCTTCTGACAGCGAGCTGGAGGAGCAGGCTGCCCTGAGCCGCCTGCCTGCTGACGCGAGCACTTTGATTCTGGCTGCGCTGACGCACTCTGAGCTCCTGCAAAGTGTCAGGCTGGGGGAGCCCCTCCCCGCCGAGCAGGTGAAATCCGCTAGTAATCCTGCGCGACCCGAGTCCGGCTAGGGCACCGGCGAGGCCTGTGCGCTCGGGGCAGGATCACTGGCCACCTGTTCCCTGAACACACGCACCCGGGAGACCGGTCCACAGCGTCTAAATGCAGGGACTTCCGGTCTTCCCAAGGGGCCGATTACATGGGCTAGGATGGGAATGGGGGTGCCGGGCAGCTGAGCACGTCATAGCCCGAGCGTGAAGGGGTCTCAAGGAAGACAGCCTCCAACTGCAGCCCACAGCACAGGCCTAATCCCGCTCCCTACTCTAATGCCTGCCCTCGATGAAGACCTGAAGGCACGTTGCTGCATGATCCACGGGGGACCCCTGCACCCCAATGCTGGGCAAGTAGGACCTGAGCCCTCAGGGTGGGAGGAGCTGATAGAGAGGTCACGTTTTCCTGTGCACATGCGTACACGTGCCACTCACGGCCACTTCAGCAAGGCCGGAGGAAGTTCCACACACCAGTCAGCTGCCTTTTCTTAGGCCTCATTTTTTTCTCTTTTTTCTTTCTTTGGTACACAGGTTCTGGCAAAGTAGCCCAGGCTGGTCTTGAACTCACAATCCTCCTGGCTCACCCTTCGAAGGGCTGGGATTATTGGCTCACAATAGTCCATTTTGTCCCAGGCAACATCTCCGCATAAGAACCTATAGCTCATGGTTAACCCTCCCTGTCAACCCTAGCTTTGTGTTTTATGTGCCCTGGCCGGCAGTCAGCAGCTCATTTGTGATAGATGGTCACTATAGAAACCTCCAGAAAAAGGAACTTAGAAGGATTTTCATAGGATGGAGAGCCACTTGATTTTTCCCCCCTCAGCCAGGCCCTTGTGTGTTCAGAATAGCCCTTGATGCATTTGGGTTGGGCAGGATGAGTCCTAGAGACAAAGGCACTAAGCTACCTCTGAGGGAGAGGCAGTCACAACCTCCAGGTGAGCTAACCAGCTTCAGAAATGCCCTGGGGTCCTGGGAGAAAGCCTCAGTATTCTCGCTTAGCACCTCCTGGAAGTCACCCCTGGCACTTGTGGAAAACCAAACAGCTCCGGACTTGCGGTCACACTGCTGGGAGCGGAGCTCAGGGAAGTCAGCTAGGCTTTAGGAGCTGTGGTGGAACGAAGGAAAATCCAGCAGTGAGGGTGGCCAACCTGTCCCAGGACAACATAACCAGCTCCCTAGCAAGCCAAGAACACTAACGTTGATGAACGACAGGCCTGACATACATGAGCTGTGTGCTAACACCCCACGTCACTCACTCGCGTAGCCTGTCCCCACGCTGAGCTGCACGCTGGTACTGCTACTATCTGCATTTCCTAGATAAGGAAACAGAGGCTTCGAGGGACACTCGACCTTGGCCAAGGTCACTGCTGGGGAGTCTGAGCTCACTGTCCTGGTCCCCATGGCCTGGGGTCACCACAAGGCTACGATGCCCTGACAGCAAGCAGGGAACACGCAGTGGGAAGCATCTTAGATAACACTTCTCAGCCTCAAATTTATACAGTGACTGCATCACAGATTGCACTGGGCTGGCTGCAGGCAAAACACTCCCTCCCGAGAGCTTGGCCATGTGTTCTACGGCCTGCTCTGAAAAAATATGATCGACTTAGAAATTGTCCCCTAGACAAGGGGTCCTTTCATCCAAGAGTGTCAGCACCAACTGCACTCTCAGAACGGCTTGAAGCAATTTGAGGTCTGGAGAGTCTGTCAGAAGCGTCAGCTGCTGTTCCTGATCCTGCTGGATGGCAGCTCTATTCTTTTCAGGCTTAGAGACATTCTGCTCTTAAAATCTTCCTTATAAAGTCTCAAGCATCCCAGGGAAGAACACAGCGCATGCTCCCCTTTTGACTACTAAGATCAGTAAATTGTCACAGGGAGGCAGAGAACACATGTCCTCAGGTGTCCCTGGTGGGCAGCCCTGGGTACCACCCACACCCTCGAGGGACTCTTTCACTTGTCTCCACGAGGACCACCTTCCACCACCCTGTGTCAAGGCCATGACCAGCCCGCATCGTCTCTTGCTCAGGGCGTGTGTTCCTTTCCTGAAGCTGCACAGCTAATGGCCCCAAATGTAATGGTGGAAGCAACACAGTTCCCCAACCTGAACCTCAGGAGGTCACAAGTCCCAAGTGGCTTTCTCCATGGCTCATGAGGTTGCTAGCAGCCTGGGGAGTCTGTCTCCTCGTCTTTCCTTCCTGGCTTCTCCAGACCACCCCACCTGGCTGTAAAGCCAGCAAAGCTGGCTTCACTCCAGCCTTCTCCTCCTCCCCCTCCACCACCTGTGAAGCCTCAGGGTCCCACAGAGCCCCCCCATGTAATAATCCAGCCACTGTCACGAGAGACGCTTCCCAGCCAAGGTCACGAGTTTAGTCTCCTGCTCCCAAAGTGTAGGAGGTGGGTCTCTTTAGGATCCAGTGCCCTGCCAACATCAGAGGACAGCGCAGTTGTGTGTGTTAAGTGCAGGCAGCTATGTGTGGGATTGCTGTTCTGCCTATTATTAGAATTTGCATGACCTTGTTAATCTCTCGGTGCTGAACATTAGGGGCACTTATCGTGCTATGAAGCGCAAGCTTCAGGTCAGGACATAGGAGCCCAGAGCCTAGAAGGGGATGCCCAGCTTCCTGCCGGCTCTGCGCTGTCGCGGCCCACAGCAGAGGCCCGCGAGATCGATGACAGCATCCACCGCAAATTAGCTGTGAAGACGGCATTTGGAGGCTGGAGTCTCCAATTTACACGGCTGCACTAAGAGCCCTGCCACTGGTAGTCGTGTTACCTGGAGTGAAGACACATGCGGAGGGGCAGGCGAGAAGTGCCCTGGTGGGCAGGAGCTGGAACTTCCCACCATCATCCCAGGAGCTGGGCCTGAGCTACTGTGGTGACAAGCTCACCTTGCAGAACACCAAGCTTCCTGGATTCTAGGACAAATTAGGGGACCCTCTCCCCTTATCATCCCATCCGGGCGGACCCAGGGAGGCTGTTGGAGGCTGTTGGAGTTCTTCTGACAGATGCCCTGGCATTCAGCAGGAACCAGCCAGGGTGGAACCAGGATCGGTCCACAGAGCTGGCAGAAGGAGGCAGACCATTGCAGGCCTCAGCATGTCCTTCAGTGCCCCTAGTCCCAGTTAATGTTTAGATCACTGGGGGCCGAGGCGAACGGTAATACCATAGTTTCCGGGTCGCATGCCTACCTTTTGTTCTTTATACGGATGCATCGCTATGGCTTCAGAAGGGTTAAATACGACTCTTTCGTGTTGTTCAAGAATGTACATTTCAGCCCATAAAACTGAGTGTGTCAATATCCCCAGGCTTTTGCAGTTTCTGAGGAAACGCAGCAGTTTAATTTCCAGACCATGGAGAGGCGCAGGGTGATCTTTAGAGTAAATTCTCCAAGACAGTCACTCCGAACATTCTGGTCGGCCGTGGACTCCAGCAGGCACTGCAAAGAGGCACTCCTGAAAATATTGCTGATTTGATGTAAATTCCCATCCATTAAGATCTTCTGCATACTTTCATTATAATAATTGCTTAAATAATGGTTTAGCAATAGGAATTCGGAATATAGTTCATATTCAGCTCATCTGGTTCATACTTGAAACAATCTACTAGAGGGGCTGGGGCTATGGGTGTGGGCACCCGAGACGGGCCGGGCGGCAGCACCGACCCTCTGCCTGAGCCACGCCTACCGGACATGAGGGTGGCCACACCGTGCTGCTGCACAGAGCCCCACTGTACCCTCTCGGCTAATCTGCAGAAGTAGGATGTGCCCACAACAAGAACTGACAGCTTCTGATCTTCACAACTACTTTCCTCAAACTGAGAGTTCTCCACTTTCATCACACGAACACTTCTCTCAGCTTCTGAAAATCACTCTCTGAATCCCACAGGCACTTTTGAAGAGCAAGTTTAAATATTTCAACAGTGAAATTCAGCAAGACATTGCGGCCGGGCCCCTAGCATAGACCTGCTTGCAGATCTCACTCCTCCAGCAGCAAAGGCCCCTCCATGCCAGCGCTCAGGTCTGTGACCAGCATGACCCCACGCCCACCTGCGCTGGGCTCTTCTGTCAGGCTTTCTGTGTCACACACCGGACTCAGCACCCTTCATTCCTGGACCCCTCCAGCCGAGTCAGGGCCCTGCGTCCTACTCTGCCCCGAGTAGGGCCCCAGTGCCCGCAGCCCTGGCCCTCTCTTGGCATCTACCACCTTTGTCCTCACCCTCCCACCCTACTCCACATCCTGGGCAGTGGGACAATTCCAGAGAAAGCAGCATGACAGAACCATTGCCATAGTGACAAATCTGTGCTACCTGACAGCAGCGCAGAGGCCTTGCCAAGGTCCTCTTCAGTTCTTAAGAATACCTCCATTCTCATTCCTTAGAAGCCACCCCTAGCCCAGGCATTGTGTGCGTGTGTGTGTGTGTGTGTGTGTGTGTGTGTGCGTGCATGTGTGTGTGGCACCTGAGTGCACCCCAACCCCATGGTGACGCTGTGTGGCTGTGCCATGGGCAGGCCGGGAGCTCACTGCACATCCTGTGAGCACCTCGGCACCTTTCTGCCCACTCTGGCCAACTAGGGGCCTGACACAGGACCCGAGGACAGCAGGCTCCCTTAGGTCTCGGGGGAAAACTCAAGCAATCACACTACAGCCCAGCCCCGGCCCTCCTGCACCACCTGACAGGTGTGGGCCCTGCTCAGCATTGCGGTGAAGGGACGGGCGTAGCCTTCTACACGGAACCCAGAGGCTGCAGGAAGAGCTCAGCTTTCCTCTGCCCATGAAAGGTTGCAAGTGCAAGGAAGAAGCATAGGATGCCACTAAACGGAGGCTGGGCCCCGGCCACATGCCTTGGTGGAAGCCCGCGCAGTGGAGCATGGGGGGAGGGGTGTTCAAAATGGCCACTGGCATAGGGGGACACAGAGCAAGCCCAAGAAGCCACATGGAACCCACGGGGGACATGCTGTCATCTCCAAGGCAAGCAAACTAGCCGTGGAGGTTAGGAGGACTGCAGAGCTAAGGAGCAGGACGGAGCCTCAAATGGGATGGAATGTTCTAGCCGGATGAACTTGCAAGTAGCTCCACTAACTTTTATTCAGGGAGATGTGGGGCTTTGGCAGACGCGGCAACGGTGGCAACGGGCGAGGCGTACTTTTGGCAGACGCGGCAACGGTGGCAATGGGGCGAGGTGTACTTTTGCAGCCCCACATCTTATGAGGCATTTTGACTGCGAGTGAAACCCTTATCCGGGACACACACAGACAGGGCTTGCTTCTCTACAAGCCCTTGCTCTCAGGGGTTTGAGAGTCCACGGGCCACAGAGCAGGGGAGGGAATCCCCTGGGAAATTGCCACACTGTATTAGAGATAAAAATCAAAGCAGTTCTTCTTTTAGACCTGTCTCTTCATGAAATAGGTGTGAGCGCTTCCCTCAGAGGGGACTTGCGGGCGAGGAGTTAAAGGGACTGAATCTCCTTTTTCTCGAAGTGACACTGATGCTGACAAATGCTCCTTTCAAATGATTGATTCTCTAACATGTGAGGATCTGAGTTAAATCCGAACCTCAGAGCACAAGTTCAGAGCCCAAGATGGAAAGCTTACACTGCGCGCCCTGCCCGGCCTTCTGCCCGGGGTTGGAGGGTTCTAGTCTCCAGAGCTGATTTTATGGAAACAAGAAAACAGGATGGAATTTTTGGCAGTTCACATCGCTACCGCAGCGGGTACTGCGGCCTTTCAGATAAATAATGTTTACAGGCTATTTTAGCTGTTGTGTGCAAGCTTCCGATGTGGTAAACTACGTATTGGAGGATAACCCACTGGAAGCGAGGATTGGCCAGCAGCCTGGACCGCAGCCAGTCTCACCTGGAACAGGAGCCAGGCAGCGACATCTCCGCAGAAGCACCTGATTGGCTGAGAGCTGAATGTTTTCCATAAACATTTAGAATTGGAGATTTCTTATTGCTTTTCTTAATGACAGTGCACGCTTTCTGAGCTTGGGAGTTGAAGGGAATCATTTTAAATTGACTTTTGCAAAAGCAAAGGGAGGTGTCCCTAACCAGTGCCCCCAGGGCTGGGGGCAGCGCAGTGACTCTGATCGGAACTGGGATCACCCAGCTGAGTTCTCCTTCTCCCGCTTCTCTTTCATTTATTTCTGCTTTCTGCGGTACACAGTGCAAGTGCTCAGCACTTGCCAAGGAGCAGAAACACTCCTTTAGTTGACGGGTAAGGAAAGGGGCTGCCTGGACTGGCGACTGGGTAACTGTTTTCAGGCCCAACTTACAGACACCACTGCCGTGTTTTTCTAGAGTAGATGACACAAAGTCTAGGGTCAAATTTGGAAGTTTCCTCAAACCCTTAAAGACATTGGTACAAAATCAGAATGTGCCAAGTTGGCTGGTTCAATTCTCCAAATTGCTTTGGAAAAAAAAATCTGGGGCCAGGGAGATAGCTCAGTGGAATAAGTGCTTGCCTGGCCAGCACAAGGTCCTGAGTTCAATCCCTTGTAC